>NC_047668.1:34694438-34912322 GCF_011762505.2 Arvicanthis niloticus | reverse complement strand
GCACTCAGAATAAAACCAGTTTGAAATGTAGAGAAAATCCCTGCTATTGTGTTAGACCCAAATGATCACGGGTATATGTCACTATTTAGCATGCTTTTTTGTTGTTGTGTTGTTCTTAACTGGAACAGCTTTTATAAGGCTAATTGCAGTATGGGAAAACCAGAAATGATCAGCTAAACAATCCAAGAAGTTAGAGTCACCATCCAAATTTTACCAGAGTAGGACTTTAGAAGAGGTGGTCCCTCCTAGATTGGAAAATATAAATTCCCTGGCTCACATACTCATTCAACGACCATTGTTAAGCCCTCTCCTATACACATTTACCATAGTGTGCTCTGGGAACGGGGCAGATATAGTCTGAATGGTCTCGGAGCCTGCCTTGGGCCTTTGTTAATCATTCCTTGATCTGATCATAGTTTCCTTTTATAAAACAGCTTGATAGTCGTCATCAACAAAGCTCTGAGACTGATCTAAGACCTCAAGTGCTCCAAGATTTTTGCCCCCCGAATGTCTTTGTTTAAATGGACAGGTTGAACTAGCTTTGCATGGGAACAACTTTTCGAGGGTTTACCATGTAGGCCTTAAGATATCCCAGGATATATACTACTATATAGTGCTATCAGGTCATCTATGGCACAGTCCATGGAAAACTGCCCAGCTCACGGTCACTGGGATAGAATAGCTTCTTGCAGGAAAACACATCAGTCCCAACCCTGGTCTATCAGGCATTGCACACAGGAAAAGGGAGTGTCCTCTGATACACTTTGAGGCCTGCTAAGGGACTTATCTATGGCCTTCACCTTTGCTTCTATATGGTTTCTTTGATTAACTTAAAAGTACATCTGTTGTTTATGTCTTTCACAGTCTGTCCTGGCAGCTCTAGCACTTGGAAACTTAAAGGGAATGCTGATGCAGTTTGCTGAATAGGCAGATTGTGGGAAAAAGGATAAATATGATTGTGTAAGTAGATAACAGTTGTATTTGAGGAAATGAAAAATCAGTATGTAGCTTACTGGTGATGCAAAATGTATATTTATATTGTATTGCTGTGAAATTTTGCTTCTACTTCTCTGTTTGCAATAACCTTAGTTGATTTCCTGTCTTGAAGTTACATGCTTTACTGATCATTACCTGGAATTTTTAACTAAAAATGATAGTGGCACAAGCCTAGAATCTCAGCACTCTGGAGACTGAGGCAAGAAGAACGTTAGTTTGAGGGCAGCCTAAGCTTTATAATGAGCTTCTATTTCAAACATAATAAATAAGGCTAGAGAGAAATGGCTCAGTGATTAAGAACATTGAGTTCTGAGCTCTGAGTTCAGTTCCCAGCACCCATGTTGGGTGGTTCACAACCACCTGTAACTCAGATTTAGGGAACTGGACTTTTCTGGTGTCCATGGGCAGTCAGACAGGCCTTCTTTCGATCTGTCATTATAGACCTTGTAGGTTGTGCTGAACACCACAGAAGTGCTCTGAATTTGGGGGTATATGATGTTTCTGTTCTTGGCTAAATGATGTGTTAGTTTCCAGAGAACTAGAAGAGGGTGTAAATTCTGGACACTCCTGCTGGAAACACATATTCCTTTGTGAAAGCACCTACTTGTCCTTAACTTGCCTGGAAAGCAGACTTTATAATTAGGGTCAAAGTCCGAGTATAAAATTTCCTGTTGGCATACCCTATGGTACTCCAAGAGCATAAAGCAATAAGCCGCCCTCAGTTAGCTCATGTTCCTGATACACCATTGTGTGTGATTTTTTAACCTACTTTTAGCATGCTCAAGGTTTTGTAAAGATGGTAGCCACTAATTAAATCAACAGTGCAGAGCTAAGATTAGTACGGGCTATCCCAGTCAGTCTGCTGGGTGTTGCTTGTTTGTTTGTTCTCCTTACAGTGCTGCATGGGGATCAAACCCAGAGCCTGACATGCAGGCCAGTGTTCTACCACTGGTGTATCCAAGCCCTAATTTGCTGGGATGTAAGAGTCAGCTGCTCTGGAATTTTTGCTATAGCTGCTCAATTCCATCTCTTGAATCTGTTCTGGCGTGGGATAGAAATAAGCACAGTCTGTAGAGACTTTCCATCTATTTGCTTGAGTTTCTGTGGCCCAGCGATGAGGCAGCAGAATTGAAATGACCTTTTGAGACATGTCTTTGTAGGTACTTTGTTCCCTGACCCAAGATAACAACTTCCAACCTCTGCCTTTGGCCCCAGACATTCATGCTTTCCCTAACTCTGGACCTATAGCACTGCACTTCCTTAAACTCTGGTCCGTTGTTGTTTTCTCTTCTTACAGCTAATTTGGATCATGACCTTCATCTTCGCCATTGTCCTCGGACTCGGATTAGGCCTGGCAGCAAGTGTGGCATTTCAGCTCCTAACTATTGTGTTCAGGACACAATTGTAAGTGTTCACTGTGCTCTGCACGCAATGTCGCACACTCTGACCTGCCCAATTAGGAGAGCAAAAACAAATGCCAGTGGCTAAGAAAAAAGTACTGTGTTTAGTAACATGTGTACCTCACAAGACCATGAGGTAGAGAGATGGCTCAGTGATGAAGAGCACTTGTTACTCTAGCAGTGGACCTAGGTTCGAATCCCAGCACCTACAACTTTAGTTCCAGGTGAATCAATGCTACCTTCTAACATCCTTGAGCAACAGGTATGTGTGTAGTATACATATATTTATGCAGGTGAAACACTCATATACATACATAAAAATAAGTAAAATTATTTTTTTAAAAAAGACTGGCCATGCAGGATGCCCTGAGTGGCTCTGGTCAGCGCAGCCAACCCAGCTCCCTGCAGCCCAAGTCTCAAGCCTCCAAACCCACCTACAGCAACTCTCCATACTGGACAAACTAGACCCTGAGAAGGAGAGGGTGGGCTCTTGGGCAGGGTATACTCTGGGTAGGAGAGAACACATGGACTGCATTTCTGGAAGCCCGGTGCCCTTCCTAGAATTCTGAGACATAACTGTCAGCTAAGCCTCTGTGGGAAGCCTGCCTCCCAGACCCACTATTGTATGTAATGTATTTATGTATGCATTTGTAAATGTGATAGAAGCCTGGAGGCGCTGGGCTGTGGCTACGGGTGGCATCCAAGTGTGCTCTCCCCGTCTGGACACCTTTACTATAGCCAAGGAGGCCCCACCCCACCCTTCTGCCTTCAGACCTTCCATGTGGCCCCAGCTCAGTGGGCTGCTGGGTGTGCCACTGAAGGACTGGTGGTTTGGGGCCAGGTCAGTACCAATGAAGAATCACGACTTATCTCATTCCCTGTGAACCATTATGTTTTTCCCTCTGTAATTACTTCATGCTTGTTTTTTAAAAAAAAAAAAAACTAATCTTTTTGTTATTTGTCATGGTGCCCCTTCCAACAAATCTTTTTTTGTTTTGTTTTGGTTTAGTTTGGTTTGGTTTGGTTTTGGTTTTGGTTTTTCGAGACAGGATTTCTCTGTGTAGCCCTGGCTGTCCTGGAACTCACTCTGTAGACCAGGCTGGCCTCGAACTCAGAAATCCGCCTGCCTCTGACTCCTAAGTGCTGGGATTAAAGGCGTGCGCCACCACTGCCCAGCTCCAACAAATCTTAATCTGGAAATAAATGACCCTTGTCCAGCATAAGCCTGGTGTCTAAAGCACAGTGGGGGCTTCTGCTTTTGGTCTGGTCCTGCCCTAGGGACTTGTCTTTTCTAACCAACCATTTAAAAAAATTCTGAACTAGGTCTCAGAGATGTTCAGCTAGTCAGCTCCCTTATAAAGAAATCAAAGCTCTGCTTCCATCTCAGTGAAAGCCTGTCTCCAAAGGGTCCTCTATACCAGTTGTCCTGAGCCAGGTGGACAGCTGATGCAGGGTTTCCTCTCGCCCACACTCCACCTAAGAAAGTTCTGAAAGTAAAAAAAAAAAAAAAAAAAAAAAAAAAAAAGACTGGCCACGGTAACATCCCACAAAGCCATCCCACCTAAAGGCTTGAAAGAAAATTTAACGGTTCACTAGACTCTAGTCCAAGGAGGATACCTGCTGCTGGCTTGCTTTCTGCTCTGGTACAGGTTCAAAGGAACTGCAAACATCTCTGAGTCTGCTTTGCTCACCTATGAACAGGATGTGATTCTGTGCCAAGCAGGCTTAATGTTGTTGCCTTAGACTTGTTAAGCAGGAGAATTAGTTACCTAAAGATGGAATTTTAATGCAGTGGGTGGGTGGGGAGGGGGGTTCCAACTTCTCAAAGACCCCTTGTTGAAAAACTCTATAAAAGCTTGTAGTTCTTGATTCTTAAAGCCATCTAGTTCAAGTACCTTTGTGACTTTTAAGTCTTTGTCAGATAATATTACCACCACGTGGTCATTCAGACTAGCTGACACACATGGGGTGATTGTAAGAGAAATGAGGATTCAGGGGTTCCAGAACAGAGGTTGCTACCACAGCTGAAGTTATTCCTTGACTAATAGAACATACTGGCATGATAACAGGTCCTGTTATTCTGTCTCTCTTGGGTTCTTACTGAGTTGGATTCCTTAGCCAAGATCAGACAAACTGAATGATCACTTGGACAAGTTATTTTTAATCCCCACATCCTTGTCTGTACAATTGAATACTTTTGGACTCTACCTTACCAACTAACAGCTATATTTAGCAGTGAACTGCTATGGGCCTTATGGGTTGCTTTGTACAAGATTGTGTTGTAGTAAAGAAGAATCACTGTTTACAAAGCCCTGGGACTCAGAGATAAGGTGTTTGTTCTCCACATCCTCTAATGAGATGAAGAGTCTCCCACCTTTCAACTTGGAAAACTAAGCCTGGTTTCATAAGCTGGGGGGGGGGGGGGGAATCAATGTTGGGCTTAGCAAATGCAAGAATGATTTACTAAGTGGTGGTTTTTTTCCCTCTACAGTCCAAAATGCAGCACACTGGCTAATGTTGGAAGGAGCAACATCTACAAGAATAAAAAAAGTTATGCTGACGTAAGAAAGACCTATTGCTGGTTTTGACTTGCTAAAATAGTGTCAAAGGAAGACGGCGGGGACTCATCTTTCCCATCTTCTGTGTCTTGTAGGTGTACGAGCCAGAAGGAGTGAAAATTTTCAGATGTCCATCCCCAATCTACTTTGCAAACATTGGTTTCTTTAAGCAGAAACTTACTGATGCTGTAAGTATCAAAAAAAAAAATTTTTTTTCTGAGTGTCTGCGAATGAAATGTTTCCTCTTTAACATGAAGGTCACTGACTTCTTGTATGTTGGATCTGAACTGTGCCAATGTTTAGTCTGCATGCTCTAGGGTAAAACTACCTTAAAAGGATCCATTAATATGTTGGGAAATAACTCTCTTCCTTTGAGGCCCAAGACAGAATCCTTGTTCTTAGATCCTGCTGTAAAGTAAAAACGTTAACTCAGGCATTAGTTAACAGGGTTTTAGTGCATGTTCTTGAGGATAGCAGCATCAGAAACAAGAGTAAAACATTTCATGTTTGACATATCCCCAGAGAGAGTCAGATAGCAGCTATACACGGATCATCGACCATGAGTGCTTCCAAATTGGCGTAAAGAAGACAAGAATCAGTCTTTGAAGGTTAAGAAACAAAAGCTAGGGTGTGGAGAGATGACTCAGCGGTTATGAGCACTAACTGCTCTTCCAGAGGTGCCAAGTTCAATTCCCAGCAACCACTTGGCAGCTCACAGTCATCTATAATGGGATCTGATGCCCTCTTCTGGTGTGTCTAAAGACAGTGACAGTCATATATAAAATAAATAAATCTTAAACACACACACAAAAGAAAGAAACAAAACTTGCCTTTAGTCTCAGCACCAAGGAAGCAGAAGCAGGCAACTCTCTGTGAGTAGGAAGGCATCCTAGTCTAGAGAAAGAGTTCCAGGACAGACAAACCTACATCATGAGACCCCATCTCAAAGGATAAAAAGAACAAACAGAAGCTTGACATCCATTTTTAAAACACACTCTTTGGCTTACCTTGTGCCTATTCAGAATAATTAGTTTGTTAAGTAACCCCAAACTGAATACCAGAACTATAAAATTATACTGAAATACACCTCAAAAAATATAATCATGAAAACTTTAATAGAAAAAAAATAATTTAAGAAGTCTTATTGAATGTCATTTATATCTGTCAAAAAAAATTAACTAAATCAAATCCCCTTCGGAGTTTTTGTGGGTCGAAACACAAGCAGATACAAATAAAATTTAAATCCATTTCTGGATCATTTGTGGATAAATTATGGACTCTATGAACATCTTTAAACATTGGTAATTGCATACAGGCTAAGCTCTGACTCAGTATTGTTGTTGGTGTTGTTTTTAAAACTTTTATCTCAATTTAATTTGAGAACATTTTACCTCAATTATTCCGGAGTCCTGAACCCTGAGCCACTCCCCAAGTGTCATTCATTATCATCACACTCTGTAGATATCAGGATGCTCAGCTTTCTATAACACAGCTATTGGATTTTCAGGTTGGCTTTAGCCCCCTTCGAATTCTACGGAAGCGCAACAAAGCTTTGAAGAAAATCCGAAAACTGCAGAAGCGAGGCCTGATACAAGTGACACCTGTAAGTTTTCTGCCCACATTTCCACTGGATAAAAACTTTTAGTAAAACATAATTCAAAATCTTGGTCTCATTACTTTAAAGCAAATGCTAGATAAAGATATTCTATGTGTTAATTGATGTTATATTTATTATATTTATTTATGTATGTGTGCACATATGTGCAGGTGCATGCATGTGTGTATGCATGTGGAAGTCAAAGTACAACTTCCAGGAGTTGGTTGTCTCCTTCTTTCCACCATGTGAACCCCAGAGAGTGAACTCAGGTCATCAGGCTTGTGGCAAGCTCCCTTACTTACTAAGCCATCTTGCCAGCCCTAATGTCATATTTTGAATAGTATCTTTGAGGATCTCCTTTAAAAAACTTTTTTTGACCTGGGAAGAGTATCAAAAGCAAATAGTACAAAGCACATGAAGTCCTGTTGCTGGCCCAACTTTGACTCCAAGCTACAGGAACTCCTGCATCTCTATGACAACACACATTTTCACAGTCAGAATCATGCTATCCGCTACTACCTCTCTCCCGCAGAAAGGATTTATATGCACCTCTGATGGCTTCAAAGACTCTGATGAAGAATTGGACAACAACCAGATAGAAGAACTGGATCAGCCAATCAATACCACAGACCTGCCCTTTGACATAGACTGGAATGCCGATCTCCCTCTCAACATCACGATTCCCAAAATCAGCCTCCACAGCCTCATCCTCGATTTTTCAGCTGTATCCTTCCTTGATGTCTCCTCAATGAGGGGCCTCAGAACGGTAATTTGTGTCTTCTTGGTGGAATCAACATTTGCTAATGGCAAATTGTATGTATGGAAGAAAACACCTTCAGGTGGCACATACACACGTATTACACGCACAAATGCATACCATATATGCCTGTACAGCACACATAAATACACACCACCCCTCAGCCCCCAGATACACACATATCACACACACACAAATATGTATCATACATACATGCACAGCACAATAAACACCCCCCACCACCACACACACCCCATACTCCCCGACACACACATACAAGTCACATAGCAACACTGAGTGTCTTCCTCTGATACTTTGTTTGTTTGTTTTGATACTGGGTCTCTTTCACTGAACCTAAAACTCATTGATTAGGGCCTATGAGCTCTGGGAAGACACCTATCTCTGCATCACACACACACACACACACACACACACACACACACAAATATCTGCCCAATGACTGGAGGTAGAGACCCATGCTACCACCTAACCTGCCTTTTTATGTGGGTTCTGTGGATCAAATAGACATCCTCATGCTTGCCTGGCATGCACTTTACCCAAGCAGTTTACTGAGCTATCTCCCCAGCTAGGGTAACACACACTTAATTAGAGTTTTAGACTTAGTGAAGCTTGTAAGAAGCAGACAGGGGTGAGGAGTGTTGGATGGAACCACACAAAATCTCAATGTGCTTCAGGTTGGCAACCACACTCACATATTTTTCAAAGATACCCAGGCATCATGGGTATTCTCAGAAACTTATAGGCACTGTATTCACACTATCTTGAAAACAAAGAAGACCTGGAAACATCTGAGATGAGGCAGAACAGTGGGTGTATGTTTTTATTGTCTTTCCCCAACTGATGAAATTTCACTTGGCTATTTAAGTGTGTATTAAATTATACTAAATAGCCATATGAAAGCATATGGAGATCATGAGATTTAAAAATGGGTCTAATGCCGGGCGGTGGTGGTGCACACCTTTAATCCCAGCACTTGGGAGGCAGAGGCAGGCGGATTTCTGAGTTCGAGGCCAGCCTGGCCTACAGAGTGAGTTCCAGGACAGCCAGGGCTATACAGAGAAACCCTGTCTCGGGGGGGAAAAAAAAGGGGGGGGCGCGTCTAAAACAGGAAGTTTGCCTGCTTCCTTTTCATTGTGTCCTCTGCACTTCTACAATTAATTTCCACCAGAAGAAAAAAAAAAAAACCTCAAAGGGGATTTAATAAATCCTACCCTGCACTCTGCTTTCCTTAGATGCTCACAGGTACCCGTCTCAGCCAGCTGAGCTGAGAGCTCCATTGAGTATGGATGAGCTGAACACACACACACAAAAGAACGAATTTAGTTTTCTTTTTAACTGACCTTTTTTCTTTCTTTCTTTCTTTCTTTCTTTCTTTCTTTCTTTTTTTTTTTTTAACTTAGTTTTGATAGTTTGGTGTTTGGGATTTTTTTGTTTTGTTTTGTTTTTTGTTTGTTTCCAGGTTGTTTGGGATTTTTCTGGTTTTGTTTTGTCTTGCTTTTCTTTTTGAGTCAGGGTCTCATGAAGCACAGGGTGTCCTGAACTTGTATAGCCTAGGATAGCCTTGAGCTCATAAACCTCCTGCCTCTGCTTCCAGAGTACAGGGTCCCAGGTGTGTGCCACCATGCCCAGCTTTCCAACTTATATCACATGACTGCTTGCTTCTTCTTTTCTTTCTTGTTTTGGTTTTTTATTTTAGCTCAAGAAAGAGAGAACCATGCACACATTTAGAAAAAAAATATTAGCAGTACAACAGAAAGAGTATAAATTCTGACTAGTTTTTAAAATTCCCAGTTCCCAGTTGGTGCCTGGAGAAGTGTTTCGTGACGATGGTGATGGTATTCATGCCCTATCCATGCCTGATCACGAAGCAGAGCTATCTTTCTTATTGTTGACACCCTGCCTCACCACTGGTGTTTGATTTTTGCATAGACTACAGGAACCTGAGTCTTTCCTCCTTGGTACTAAATGCATCCAGTTTCTGTGAAGAGAAACAATGAATAACATATGGACTAGTCTGTGTGTTGTTTTTGTATGGCTAGAAAGTTCTAGCTGGGCAGGGTGGTGCATATCTTATTCCTAGTCCTCTAGAAGCAGAGGCAGGTGAATCTTTGTGAATTTGAGGCTAGCCTGGTCAACAAGTAGTTCCAAGATATCCAGGGCTCTGTTACCCAAAGAAACACTGTCTTGAAAACCCAGGGGAGGGTGGGAGAAAATGGGAATGATCTAGCCACTTCCACAGAACATACCATGTTGAAGTACAATCAGGACTGATCCTGTGAGTTCGGGACAGAACATTTTCTTATCCTTTTCTCAAGAATGTTTAATTTCTTCTGAGGGAGTGGGGCTTTCCCCTTCAGGGGTTTGCCTTATTTTTACTGTGCAGCCTTGTTTGTAGCTTTAGTGTGTTCTTATTGACTGTTTCAAATAAGAAAGTGATTCCGACAATAATCACTCATGAGGGTGGTCGTCCGTTTGCGACAAGTGAAAACTCTTCCCTAAAGTGGATGTGTCTTCTGTTCTAACAGATTTTACAAGAGTTTATTAGGATCAAGGTGGACGTATATATTGTGGGAACCGATGGTAAGTTCATTATTTGTTTGTTTGTTTGCCTGTTATTTTGAGACAGTATCTTGCTATGCAGCTCAGGTTGTCCTCAGCCTTTCAAGTGCTAGTATTACAGGCGTGTGCCATCTTGCCTGGTTAAAGGTGTGGCAATGTTTTCTTTCCAGTCAGTGTTGGAGATGGAGCTAGGGCCTCATGCGACAGCCCTAGCCCCGGTTCCATTAGCTGTATTTGATGTTCAGACGGTCACCTTAGGCTCACAGCCAATCTAGACAGGCCATCCAAAGAATAAGTGTGCCATGTGATCCCAAAGAAGGGGACTGAACCTCTAGATGAGCCAATTAAAATTCCCATGGAAATCACAGGCCTATATTTTGCTGTTAATATGATTAAACACATTTTATGATTTGGGTCCTAATTTCATAGCTCTAGCGAATGAGCAAGTGCGTTAGCACTTTTCACTCTGAGCTTGCTGGAAACATTGTTTGCTGTCTCCTCTTCTCCTTGCATTCTTCAGCCATAACAACCTTGCTTTGGCTTCTCATTGCTGGCAAGGCCACTCTTGACAAAGGTATCCAAGGGTGATGTCAATTTATCAAGACTAAGGGCCCGATCTTAAGGTCTCTCTATCTGAAGCCTACTTGAGCATTTGGCCTTAAAACTCTCCCCACTTGACTTCTGAGTCCATTCTTTTGACATCTCCCTCCTTTCTCATAGCAACAGTTTCTTCTACTGGCGACTCTCCCAGGCCTAGCTTTCAGCTTTCCCTACACTTCAATCTTAGACTCTACCATCGTGATTTCATGAACTCTTTCTAGCCAATCTCTCCATAGCCACGTCAAACAAAACGTGTTAATGAATCCCCAGACTGGATCACCAGCCCAACTCATAGCTGAGCCCCACATGTAGATCAGCCATGTACTGATCCTCTTGATCTTCTTAGCCCCGGTCTCTTGCCTAGTTTAGTTCTTAGGAAATGCATTTAATTCAGTGAAGACTCAGTGAGTACCTATGTCGTCAAACACTATGTCAGGTGAGGGTTCAAGTTCCTGCTTTATGGAGTTTAGTTTCATAGGAAAGCCATATATCATAATCAAATGAATCCAGGAATATGACAGCTGAATGGGACATTCTGAGGTATGGGAGTCAATCTTAACATTTCAACAGAGAGTATTTTAGGGAGAGTGACATACAGGTCACAGAAACTGACGTCTTTCCTGACTTATTATTACCTGCTTATAATTATAGCTACTCCACTGATCCCAGTAACCTGTAATTTACTGGAGGACTTCATTCCATCCCTACAACTGCAGATGTTTGTACCCATCTGCCTCTGCCACCCGATATGCCTTTCAGTCTGATGTCACCTTCCTCCCTGCCCCCCATGCTCTCTCTGGGTCACCTGTCTGTTGAAAGTTTCCTGTGAACTTCCACACTGTCCTCCATCCCCTTGCCGGCTTTTTCTTCACCTCTCTCTAAATCCCAAGCACAGTAAAATGCTTCCACTCTGTAGGACGAACACTAGGAGGAAACGGTCTTCACCTGCTGTCAGAATTCCCATATCTTATACTTTTATTAATTTAACCAAGACAATGTGAGGACCCACTGTGTGCTGGTTGTCATATTTCAAACTAAGAAAACAATGAAAGGGGGAAGACTAGACTGTTCCTTGCTCCCACTGTTTAACTTTTCCTGTCAATAGTAGTTATGTATAAATGCTACCTTTTTATTGCTTAGCTAGAGCTTTGAACACCGCAGACATAAGGTCATCTTGGTTGAATGATCTGTGCACACAAATGTTGGCTAGTGCCCGAGTATGTGCGATTTCTCAAAGACAATGAAGAAAGTCGTGGGAGATGTTAAGGAAGATGATTTATAAAACCCAGCAGCCTGAGGAAATGGGCTACAGTTAAGTCACTGGTCAATAATAGATCTGACAGTGAACACTGCAGCACATTCCATACAGGCCTAGAGACATGTTTTCTAATTAGGATAAATAATGGTCAATAATAATCACATGTCGCAGTCATCAAAGAAGCAAACTCTGTGCTCCTGCATAATACAAGCGCAACCATTCCTTCTAGGAACCACTTGATGTTTTCTCATGAAACCCTGCCCCCTCCCTTCCACCTGGGGTATTTATTAAATGTGTAAAAGATATGCAAGTTACACTGCTGTGTCCAACAGTCAACCCTCAGTCAAACAAATGCACGCTTACTTTTCTACCCTTGATAAGTCCACAAGGTAGAAAATTAGGAATATGTACATAATTTCATAACTAGATATGTGCTTACATACAGACTCTCAAATCAGCGATCTCATGAGGAAACAAGTGTGTTTTTTTTTTCCTAAATTATACAGTGTCTTATTTTTCCTCCAGATGATTTCATTGACAAACTTGCTCGGTGTGAATTCTTTGATGACGAAGTCACAGACTCAATATTTTTCCTAACAATCCATGATGCAATTTTGCATATTTTGATGAAGAAAGACTACAGCACTTCAAAGTTTAATTCCAGCCAGGTACAGATGCTTTAATGACATTCACAGTTGTAGTCAATCATATACACTCTAGTGTTTCCTCTAAATTTGAACATTTGGACCCTGATCACTATTTCCACTCTCCTTCTTAGGAAAAAGAAGTGAAATTTGACTTTACCATAAATACAAATGGAGGATTACGTAATCGGGAATGTCAGGTATGATTCTCCAGCAGATTTATCTTCTTTCAAACATCACAGCAAATATGGGAGGAGGAGGGGGGTCGCACTTGGAAATAGCTAGCTCATCCAGTAAAGGTGCTTGTTTCTAAACCTGACAATCAAAAGCTCACTCCCAAGATTCCTCATGATGGAAGGAAAGAGCTGACTGTCATTGACGTTGACCAGAACTCACACGCGCACATATTGTGAGTGCATGCACATGCAGACATGCATACACACAATTTTAAGTAGTAAGTTTTCTGCCATCATCTGTAGAAAATCCAGTACCTACTTGATCCTCTGTATCACATCCTTAAAAACTGAAGGAATGTTTCTTAATTTCTTGGGAAAATTTGATGAAACATAAATTCATAGGAGGAAAAAAAAAAGAAAGTGGAAAATAACGAATTAGTGTCCCTTTGATCACTCCTTCAGTTTTCAAAGTTGAAATAGAGTTTTTAAACATTGTCTTATTCTAACTTTCTACTAAGCCCACAAGACAGGAGAACCATCTTGTTCATTTGTCCATCAATAGGTTAATTAGGGAAACTTGGAAATACTAGACACCCTCTGATATACAGATGCACAGAAGTCCCTAGAACAGTGGTTGGCTCAACACAAAAGTTAAGCTCCTTTTCTTTCACACTAGAATGAGTTGCTGATTATTTAACTGGAAAGTTCCAAATTATTCTAGAACATTCATTTCTTTTCTTTTTAAATATTTATTTATTTTATGTATGTGAGTGCACTGTTGCTGTCTTCAAACACACCAGAAGAGGGCATCAGATCCCATTATAGATGGTCATGAGCCACCATGTGGTTGCTGGGAATTGAACTCAGGACCTCTAGAAGAGCAGTCAGTGCTCTTAACCACTGAGCCCTCTCTCAAGCTCGAACATTCATTTCTAAAACATTCAGTCTTTTAAGGCAATGTCTGTAGTATAGGGAAAGTGATTTCTTTTGTAGGCCCAAACATGGTAGGTTCATTAAATTAGCTTAAATCCTTAGGATGCCCTATGAAGACAATATCTTCTATTTCAAATGAGGATGTGGTTAGTCAGGCTCAGCGAACTTAACTAATTTGTGTAAGGTCACACGCTGAGTGGCAGTGACAGAACTGGAACTAGGAACTGATGACAGATGCTGTGCCCTGCCTCACTGCATTAGACATGTCTATCCTTCAGTTAAAGACTGTTTGAGGGTCCTCAAGAACCTAATGACTATCGTCAAATACAGGAGGTGAGTCGTGGTATTCCCTTAAATGAAGAAAGGCATAAGAACAGGAAGTAGGAATTTAGATTAGATGAAAATCAAGGTCTAGGGTCAGATAACTCTGGATCAAAGGGTGGTTCAAATAGCAAAGGTGAAGTAGGAGGGCATTAGAGACCTGGGAAGAAAGCAAGACTGACAGCACCTCCATTCAGACAGACAGACAGACAGACCGACACACACACACACAATTTGACTCTAAAATTGTCACCACTACTAAGGGATAAGGTCTAAGAATAGAGTTTAAATGATATGACATCAGAATGGCGAAAGTACCATGATACATATATCTTGGCTTCCCATATTGGAAAAATAAAACTTTAACACCAGCTCCTGGATTTGCTTAAAGGAAAATAAAACAACAGTTGTGGATAGGCCTCCAGCTGTGGGGTAAAAACAGAATGTGAAGGCCGAGGGATAGCTCAGTGACTTGATGTCAAGCCTGATGATGTACGTTCAATCGGCCGAACCCTCATGGTTGAAGAAGAGAACTATTTCAAGTTGTCTTCTGACCTCCACATGTACACTATAGCATGCCGCTTCCCCATCAAATAAATAAAAGAATGAATAAATAAAAGAAAAAGAAAACTAAAAACAAGATGTCTGACTGACATACAAGGATGACTCAAAACAATTGTAAGAAAATATAATGCTGTAATATATTGTATTGTTACATCGCTTAAGCTACAAATATGTCTTTGAAACATACACAAATCAAGCTAACACATGGATCTGTGTTAACCAAGTGGCAATGGAAGGCCATTAAAGATTCTTTAAGCTGAAAAGATGGCTCAGTAACACTACTGGTTGCTCTTCCAGGGAACCAGGGTTCAGTTCCCAACACTAGCATGGCAGGTCACAACATTCTCCAACTCAAGACCTAGAGGAGCCAATGTCCTATTCTGATCTCTGCAGGTGCCAGGCAGGATACATATACATACGTGCAGGCAAAACTCCCATATAAATAAATCTTTTAAAAAGATTTTTAAAAAATATTGTCTTCTTTGGTAACTGCTAAGTTGCAGATCCTAGGAAAGAATTCCTGAAAGATGAACTTAACAAACTATTTAAAACCATCACTTTGCTTTCTTCCAGGTACCAGTTGAAACAAAATTCTAATCAAGATACAATTCGGAGGGATTCTCATCTGTCATAACGAAAACAACTTTATACCTAGAAAGTTATTGCTAAGTTCATACGTTGTATGGATGATATTTTTATTTGACAGAATTATGTTTCAAACTTTGGAACGAGATTGTTCTAGCATGGTATATTTTTCACATATCTAGTTATGAAATTATGTACATATTCCTAATTTTCTACCTTGTGGACTTATCAAGGGTAGAAAAGTATTTTGTTTTTCTGTATTTTTGTAGCACTGACAGATTCATATCCAAGTCGTCATCTTCATGCTCAATGTTTTATGGTGTGTTTACACCACGGCTCTGACTCTAATTTATACAGGTCATGCTAATATATCTCTATTTTAAACAATTAAGCTGTACGGGTGTGTGCTATTTTATTAAATATTAGTTTTCTGAAACATGCTTGCCGTGGGTCCCTTCTTGAGCACTGTGACAACGCTGCTGTGGGAAATATTTAACAAAATTTTTAGAACTTCTTTGACCAGATTTTATGATTTTTTCGCTCTAGTTTCTAAGGCTTCTAACTTACCTAGATTGAGAAACACAGCCCCTAATGCCATATATGAAAGTATTTTTTAAATGGCTTTAAAGGCAAATCCTTACTTCCCTTCCTGGTATGAAAACTATATAAGCCAATGGGGGCTACAAAATGACAAAGCAATAAGATAAGAGGAAAGAGGTGAGCAGATAGCCATTGATTCCTGGTCTGACTGCGGTGGGCGTGGGTCCTGTTGGGCTGAGTTGTGGTTCCCGTGTGCCTGCCACCCCAGACAGCTGGAACCTCAGCTCAGAGGGCAGAAGCACGGGAATTTGACTGAGTTCACTCCATGCAGTGCCGGGCAGACGCTAGGCTATGGGAAGCCATCGAGCTCCACTCTGGGGATGTGAGGAGATCCCAGTCTGAGGTACCTCGAAGGCAGAGCTCTTGGGTCAGGGGTCTTTGGGCCGAGGTAGCTGGTGGGAGACCAGTGGTCTCAGCCATTGGGCTCCCAGATGCCACTGGGAGACCACAGAAGGACTGAGATGGGGCGGGGGTGGGGGGATACAGGCTTGATCGGCCCGCAGGCGAGAGGGATGAGGGGGGAGAAGCTCCAGTGGTGCCCCAGGGGTAGAGACACTTGATCATGGTGACTCGCTTGGCTGGGTCACAGCTGGCTCGGCTAGCTTGTTTGAGTTGGCAGGCCTCTGTGGCTGGGAAGTAGAGAAGTCCTCTGGTGGGAGATTAGGCTGCAACTCGGTAGTTGAAGATCATCTCCACGGTCCCCCATAGGGGGGCCCCAAGTATGAGAGGAAGTACACGGTTTTAAAAGGTTTATTGTCATGGTGGAAAGTGGATGAAGCTATACCCCGTGTCCTGGGGGGGGGGGGGGGGGGGGGGGGTTAAATATCTTTTGCAAGAAGGAGGGTCTGGGAAGGAATGCTTAGTTGGCTATACCCTCTGGCCTTTAGGTATCTTATTAATATGGAGATCTCTTGAGGCTCTGAGGCCTATAGTCATGCCCTCTACCTGTGCTACCTGTGCTCCGTGACCAAAGGCCACAAACATTTCTTTGGGAGGGGCTGTGGATAAGTGAAAAGAACCAGGGCCCAGGAGCAAGGCCAAACATCTGCCATCCCATTAGGGTATTATCCAGGGTTTGAGGCCTATGCTCGACCAGGTATCCAGCTGCCTCTCACAACCCACCGCCCCACACACTGGGAGAGGAGCCGGCAGGAAAGGGCATGTTTTATATGTAACTCACAGGGCAGGAAGTTTTAAGCTTTGTGCTGGAAAGTGAAATCAAGTGCCCTTGGGTCCCTCAGAGGGACTCATTCTTATGGCAAGTGTGTACTTACTAATGTGACACTTAGAAATCAAACAGCAGCACCACACAACTCAGGGCCCTCAATTAAACACCAAAGTGCTCTGAATGGAAAAGCTGTGCCATTATTCTAGACTGGCCTCTGATTGTCAAAGTACGATTCCATTTTTCCTGAGATGGTCCAGAAAGGCTTGTCTATTAGACTTAATGCCAAATAAAGTCATTTAAATAGTGACTTTACTAAAAAAAAAAAAAAAAAAAAAAAAAAAAAACATAAAAACAAGAGAAATATCACTTTTTAGTGTTAAGCTTTAGAGTCATGATCACCTTATGGGATGCACACACTGTTTTAAGATGCGTGTGCTTGTAAATCTCAGGATAAGAGCATTTGTTTTCCCAGGAGCTGATTTAAGTGGAGTTGCACAAAAGCTTCAGATTCCTATCAAATGGTAGTAACATCCAGGAAATGGCGCCCCCTACAGTCTTGCAACAGAAATCACAAGGAGTAGACACAGCTGCCCAGTCCTGGTACCTGCATCATATAACACTGCTAACCTTAACATCTCAACTGCCTCATGGAGCTCATTCTTAATTGTTCCTTCTCTCCTCTAAGGCAGCAATGCTTTGAGGTGTAGAAATTCATGGACCTGTACCTCAACTTGTCTGCTTCAGAGGCAATACTGAAATTAGCCCAGATCTCTCACCCCTGGAGAGGTTAAGATATTGTGTTGGTAGAAATACAAAGAAAATTTCAAGAAAGTAGAGCAACATTGGAGGGGAGACTAAAGAGCTGGGAACAGATACATTACTCAAATAAAGAAATGAGCTGAAGCTAATATCTTCCATAATTTATTTTATAAATTAGCTTTGTTAAGCAGTGTTGTCTAACAGCATATCGTATCATTTACAAACGTTCCGAGCTGGAGCCTGACTCCACAGTGCATGAACAGAGAAAGGGAGACCTCCTTACTTAGCATCGCCATGGACTTCGTCAAGTTAAACTTCCCTGCAGATCTTTTTTTTTTTTTTTTTTTTTTCATCTTTTCTCCTCTGTGAATCACGACTCTATTCTTTGAGCTCCAGAGAAAACGAAACAAAAACCTGTCAGGAAATCCTGACTAGAATCTATACAACACTGAATCCTCTGATTCTCAAAGTAGCCCTTATACAGTGAAGGTTCTTGGGGCCAGGGACTAAGTTCCAAGCTTCAAACAAATTGCTTCTGAGCTACACCCCGGTTCTGTTTATTTACTTGCAGGTTTTTGAGATGAGGACTCTTGCATCCTAGGCTGGCCTGGAACTGTGTGGCTGAGGATGCCCTCCATCTCCTGATTTCCTTGCCCCCATCTCCCAAGCTCTGGGAGTGCTGGGGCGTACTACCCTCCTCTCACCCCAGCTCAGCTTCACATTTAAGAAAGCAAACTAGATTCAAAGAGGGCAAGCGACTCAGTTGCAGAAATCATCAGACAATCTGATGTACAGTCTACACTTTAAATTTTTGGGAAACATTACCCCCTCAAAAGAAATTAAAAAGTCTAAAAACCAATTACAGGTAGGACCTTACTCAGAAATAGTATAGGTACATGCCGTTTGTTCCATAATTACTAATTTAGCACTGTACGACTAAACACAGCCTGCAAAGCTATTATGAATTGTGTTATTTTTATAATTTTATTTTTGTGTTTATAATCTGGTAGTTTATTTTTTAAATTATGTGTATGGGTGACTTGGCTGCATGTACATCTGTGCACCTGACACACACAGAGGCCAGAAGAGAGCATCAGATCCCTTGGGAATGCGGTTATGGAACCGAGCCCGAGCCATTTGGAAGAGAAGCCAATGGTCTTTACCTGAGCCATCTCTCCATTCCTGGTAATTCATTTTTAAGGGTGAAATACTTTTTCTGACCACTAAGTATTGAAAACAAATACTTTTAAATCAAAAGATTTAGAATGTGAGCCACTGGGACCATATCTACTTTGTAAACTCTTTATGTACTCACATCTAACACTATAGTATTTACTTTTCTGCACACACACACACACACACACACACACACACACACGCACGCACGCACGCACGCACGTGTGCATGCACGCACAGGCCCTCAAGTTACGCAGTAAATGCCTGAAATACTACCACCATCCCTTGTATAATTACTAAAACACCGACTGGTGTCTGCTTCAATCTTTGCCTCACTAGTCTTTCCTAACATACAGTCAGAATAACTAATCCTTTTACAAAAGGCAGGTCATTCATCCTATTCCTTTATCTGGAAGGCCACAAAAGTTTTTCTTGTCACCAGAATAAGGTCCTTATTGCTATTAACATTTTCTTGAATTTCTTGTCAAGTCTTGGAAGCCAAACAGTATGAGTCTGTGAATGTTACCCAAATGTTCTGAGCCAGTCCTGCCCTGTACCTCACACTCATTTATTCCACTCATCTATTACTAAAATAAGCCAGGCAAAATCCTACACGAAATCCTTTACAGTGCAGTTTGTAAAACTCTGCTCCCACTTAACACTGACTTTCACCTACTTAAAATCTTAGCTCAAGTGCCATTTTTTCAATGCCATTACTGCTAAGTTACAATCTATCCAGGTATGCTAACTGGTTTTCCCACAGGATTCTGACACACATCTGACATGGTACATAATTTAATACTTATAACTGGTAGTCTCTGAAGACTGTGCATCCCATGACCTTAATACTGTCTAGTGACTAAATACTTCAATAAATGAACCTTTGTGTGCCCCAGTAGCTCATTATAAAATTAATGAATATAGCTTATGAAATACATTTAGCAGGGACTAGGATGTTTTCTAGGTCACAGAGTGTTGTGTGCAGTTTCTCTTACCCTGCTTTAAGCTCTGGGTGGACAGCACTACCAGCCATAGCCCTGGTTCCTTGGATTTGTGGATGAAAGACACACACATTAGCTCATTTATAACTGGCCTTATGGCTCAGTGGCAGACTTTTCTAAGCCTCCCACAGCTAGTGTGTCCTTCCCTTTACTCCTTGCTCAACACTAAATCTGCCCTCAACTTAGTTGTGTTTCTAATTTCTCGCCAGCTACTCAAGGCTGATCAATTCCAATCAGGGAAATGGCCAATGGCTACTCCACCCAAGACATCACATGGCTGACGGCTCTTTCCTTCCAAAGCATGGTGAATGCCCTTTCCTCCTCCTGTGTCTCCTAGCTTGTGACCCACCTTTTCTGCCCAGCCATTGGCCTCTGGTATCTTTATTGATTGATCAAGAACCCATTGGAGAATAGGACCCTAAGTGTTCACACACTTTGATTAGATTCCTCACCAAAGCATGAGAATGACCCCCTACACTTCATCTTTTCTGTCCAATTAAAAAAAAAAAACTCTTCTCAGACATAAATTGAATAAAACCATAACAACCATGTAAATTACAAAGTATGATATACAATTAATATCTAGGCCAACATATGTCAATTAGATAAAGTACTCTACTACCATTCCTAACTTAGTTACAATTCTATCCCTGAATTTTGTCTGTAACAACATCTGAAAACCATATCTTCAACTCTATAATCTGTTAAACAACTTGAGTTTGATTATGAGACTATAAACTAGTATTCAACCCCCTCAAAAATCCAATAATGAATTAATAAATATTGCCTGAGTATATAGGCACCACCAAACATAGCTTCCAAAACAGCTGACTACCTGGATAGTCCCTCATTTCTTATAGCATTGGAGCATGTCTTCAGCCTTCTGGGCCAGAACTATCTGGCAGATGTTTCATGAAGCAGGAAATGTGAAGGACTAGCTTACCCTGTCTTGGCAGAGATTAGAAGTGTCCCTTTTTGAACAGTGTACTGTCTGTAGATGATATAAGCAATTTCTGTCTAGTGGCTACCTTGCTACAATAAGCAACCTCGCCTGAGGGCGAAGATGCTTGATTGTTCTTTAAAGGGGAATGGGGAAGCTGTCAGGAGCAGACATGCCTCATGGTCAAAAGATCCTTAATAATGAAATAACATTAAATGTCACATTCTGTGGGTTTCTGATGTTTTTGAAGACTATCTAAATAAAGTATCTCTGAACATTAAATCTTAACTACTCTTAGCCATTTCTACTTGAACAAACTGAAAACACTTTATTATAATTAAATCAGAATCTAATATAACCATGAGTTTGTTATCTGGCCCTTACCTTGTGTTACTTAATCATCTTAAACAGTTTGTAAAGCAACTATTAGAAAGACTGAGTCAAAGCCTTGTATTCTTAAATAAGTTGCATAGGCACAATGCCTAAGAGTAACAATATTAATTTAAAATTTTTGTATCAATTTATAGATTTATACCAACAAAAACCTTAATTCTATATAAATATATAATTCCTATGCCAATTTAAGAAATTATAACTTTAATTGTGTATCAATTACAAAGATTTTATCAATGTAAGATTATGGCTACACAATGTTTTGTTCAAGAATAAAATTTAGTAATCTCATCTATTTTCTCCTTGTTCAAATTTATAACCATTTCCAAATTATCCCTTAAAATACCAACTCATCTATAATTTGTAAAATAATCATTACCAGACACCCAAACCCAGGGAACTGGGCTGACAACTCTCCATAGCTTCTTCTTGTTAAATAGGGGTGATAAAAAATTCTCTAAGGGGCTAGGAACATTCAAAAAACTGGTTAGACTTTCTTCCTCTGAAGCATGGCAAATACTTTTCCTCCTGTGTCTCCTAGCCTACCAGAGGGAACCTAAAAGTCCCACCTCTTCCACTCAGCCACTGGGCACTGGCATCTCTATTGATCAATCAAGAACCAATTGGGGAACAGAACCTTCAACATTCACCTGCAGACTCCCAATCAAAACATCAGAAGTACCCCCTATTTAGCTGTTGAGTCATAATTATAGCTAGACGTTAACTAATCATCTGGAGATGTTGACCACCATAATGGGGGGGGGGGAATCTTAACTTTTATCCATTTTTTTTTTCTGATTTAAAAAATATTGAGGTTTTGGAAGTAAAAGGGGGCATGCTTTTAAATATGAAAGGCAAATTTGAGATAATTTTTAAGGCAATATAAAAGAATATAATCTTAAATGTAGTAAGATGGACAGTGCCTACTATTTAGGAAGATTGCCTCTCCCATAGGAAGATCCTGCCCACATGTGAGACCTCAACTGTGCATGTTTTACAATTCTGTCATTCTGATGTCTGAAAACAGGTGAGATAGTGAGACTTGAAAACTTTAAGCATTAAGTGAGAGAAAATGAGATTTTAAAAACTAAGTCTGATTTTATCAGGGGTGCTTCAGAACTGTTACCTGGCTTGTCCAGCATTCCTCTCTAAGCTCGGTATATCCAGCACTGCTTTATGAGATTGTGCAACTATTATTATAAGTACATTTTGCTTGCTTCCTAGGTCAGATTTTAACAAATTATAAACTAGTGAATAGAAATAAACTTATTTCAACCAGAATAGAGTATTTTCGAGTATAAAACTTCCTTTAATATCAATCTGATACATTTGATGGCTAATCTGAGAAACATTTTTGTTTCAGGTATTTGCAATTTTCATGTACTTTCAATATTAAATTATCTGAGACAGAGATGTAGGTCTTTTCTAAAACCTGTATGACACTCTTTAAGCAGTCCTGTGCGCCTCTCACAGTAAACAGCCACTATTTAAGAACAGCAAAAACAATCCAATCTTTTCTATTTATATTTCCATTATATCTGACTAGTATTTACACTGTTTTGAAAAAGTAGCTTTTACAGGACAAAATGAGTATAGCTCTTTACCGTCTTAAAAATGGATCTTCCTCCAAATAATGATAAAGTATTCACAAACTCTGAACTATGCCAAAAATATACATGAGTCGATGTTTTGGTTATAAGCATTTAAAAGGTGAATCTAATTTTACTGGGAAATCATGGGAAGTTCTGCAATCTTCCAAATATGTCATCATTAGGTTTAAAAACTCATCTAGGCAAAACAGTATTTATGCTTCCATTTTATTGTTTTTAAGAATTAAACTGCCACCTCAGTAGTCTTAAGAGCAATTAATGAAACATACATACATTTAGACTTATGTCCATCATAGATAGCTTCCAAGGCTTCCCTGAAATGTGCTGGGATTCACATCTTTTTCCATAAGAACAGAAACACTTAATAATAATCTTGTTATCTGTCTACCCACCCACCCTCATTCAAACAATTAACTGATGAATTCAAGTCTAACACTTAAAATTCTAATACAAAACATTCATCTCACCTGCCTCCCAGCATGTTTATCAACCGAACTGAAATTATTTTTTAAAGCCTACAAGAATTCTCATAATGTGGGATTTTTTTTTTTCATGATATTGATTTTTTTTTTTTTTTTTTTTGGTCCAAAATATAGGCTAAGTGGTTTCTTACCACACCCAACCCCAGTAAATCTCAGTATAAGAGCTTCTCATAAACAGCTAAAAAGCTCTTACATGAATCTGGCTATTTTCTAATTACATGAAACAAAGAGTAATTTGGATTTTTAACAGTAATATTTTAATAGCTCCTAAACAGGGGCATGAAAAAGAATCAAGTTTGCACCAGTCCAAGTACCTACAGTAATGATAGAAACACTCACCACATGTCACACTATTCCACTTCCATGCGTCTAATAACAAGAGTTTCTCACTAGAAATAGCGCATGAGCAAACCAGATTCTCAAAATGCTACATGTGGAAAAGTTACTTGCTTAAAAAAAAAAAAATGTGTTAATTATTTTTGGCCAGTCAAGGATGAATGGCCATTTATATTATTTCTTCTGAAAGTTCAGAAATGATTTTGCATCTGATCATCCAACATAAAAATGTTTTCCTGTACCTGACAGAATAAAATGGTGAGTTAGCAATCAGTATACCCCTTGTCAAAAACCAATGTTCTAAATTTATATACTACAAACTATCTAATAAATGTTATCACTACACACCATGTTTATATTATGCACCATTTTAAAGGGGAAGAAAAGCTTCACAAGAGTTTAGTCAATTCAAAGGATACATAATAATATCCTAAGAATGCTGACTTATACATAGGAAATATGTATAAACTGAGTGGTCATCTCCAATGGACTGTAACAAGCCCCTATAATGCAAACACTGACTCTAAAGGCACCTTACACGGCACTGAAATTCACAATCTAATCATTATTTTCTTCTGTCCAATTCAAAATTATCTGGTTGTCTTTACTATTGATTTTACGATAAAATGTTCCAATTTTAGACTGTTTTGCTAAGAAAAGAAGAAATGATAGTTTTAAATTTTCAACTTAGAGGGAAAACTCACCATAGCCACAAAACCTGAGTAAATGCTAGCTTGTGATTACAAGGAACACCGTTTGCTAATACATTAGTCAGATTCCTCCACAGCATCCAAACTGCAATTTATAATCCCATAAATAAGAACACACTATGCACTAAAGTACAGAATCAAACTACTATGAGAAAATGCAGATTTAAATAAAGCCTAACCAGCCCCAAATATGTAGGTTAAGACAGTGAGCAGAGAACACATTTCATCCAAATAACACCATTTAAACAGTCCTATAAAGTAATATAACTTAAGATCTTTAAGTGTGACAAATTATGTGACTCTAAGCACTCAGGAAAAACATCAATGAAAACAGCACTCCTCAGCAGCTTAGAGCCTGTAAAGCAGGTCATTTTCCAAATTATAGAATACCTTGAGACATGTCAGTCAACTACAGTTATAGAAATTGTCATGTATTTTGGAGCTTCTGAGGTTATCCAAACATGAAAAGGCATCCAAGTGAAATGCACTATACAATTATACCTTGAAATTTCAGTGCCTAAAATGTGAAATAATTCCCTACCATTTAACAGTCTGCCTGGTAACGATTTAGTAGATTTTTACTTCTAGGATTTTATTTTAACTTTGGAAAATTAGTGGTAAAATATGGGTTAAAAAAATGATATGGCTGCACTTAAATTCACATAAAAATAGCATTTTTACAACCATTTTGAAATTTAATTCTTTTACACAGGTTAACAAAATGCATCACAAGAAAAACTAAACATTGGGTTTAATAAAAGCAGTATTTCTCAAAGTGGAACAGTGAAATTTTTTTTCAAATTTTTTTTATAAATGGTCACTTTTGGGAAAATTTATCACACCAACGTAACAGTTGTTAAGATATAGTTGTGCTCAACCAAGCCACTTATCTGCACTACAGAATAGTACTTGAAAGCAATCCTAAAGTCAGATTAAAACCATTTTAAGAGACAAGACTTTGTGTTTTATAGCTACCTCAAAAGAGGTAGTTTTCCTTCCACAGTCAAAGCTTAATTGACTAATTTAATCTTTTTTTTCCCTTGTTTTATCTTCAGTTCAAAACACTATGATCACTGGTAATACGGTCTATATCTTGTTTGATCTGGATGATGTGGTCCAGGTAGTGGGGTTTGAGAAGGCGGGCCCTGCATTCGTGGAGGAGGTGGCGGCCCTCTTGGTGCAGGCCATATACCGGGACTCATTCCTCCTGGTTGTGTAAATGGAGGGCTTAGAGTTCCTTGATCTTCAGTAAACTGGGGTAAAGAGTTAGGATTGTAATGGTGAGGAGGGGGTGCAGTTACAGGTGGACCACCATGCTGAGGTGGAGGGGGTCCTGGTGGAGGATGATTCATATAAGGTGGCATCTGGGCAATAATATGTCCAGGGGGAGGGGTTATTGGTGGTGGAGCAGAGGTCATTGGTGGAGGTGGAGCTTGGCTATATACCAAGTGAGGAGTACCTGCAGCCTGGGGAGGATGTGGCATTGGATGGCTTATTGGTGGTGGAGGAGGTGGGGGTGGTGCATAATGCTGCTGTGGAGGCATAATATGATGAGGATGAGATACCACTGGCTGACCCTGGTATTCAGGATGATGATGAGCAGGTGCTGGGGCAGGAGGTGGTGGTTCTCTAGCACCTGAACTTGAGTCATCCTGAATAGGGACAGTTATTAAATTGCTGTGTTTTCTTGTTGAAATACGAAAGGTTTCCTGACTGACCGACCGAGGTGGAGGTGGAGCCATGGACAATTCTGCTGGAGGAGCACGAATATCCTCGTGTGGCTGATTATAGTGCTCATGTGGCACATGCTGCAGAGGAGGTGGTGGCATCATGATGTGCTGCTTTGGAGGAATATGGCTCATATGATGCTTGTCTGGTGGCATTATGAAACGATCGGGAATTTCAGTTGGTGGTGGGGCAATAGGAGGATGAACATTCTCAAGTGAAGCACGGGTAACAGGCTTTCCAGCTCTCATATGGCGATGGTTGATATGAGCTTGTAAGTCCCTCTGAGACAGGTATGTTCTTTTGCAACCTTGAACAATGCTACACATGAAGAGAGACCCTCGTGTGCACTGTTCAATCCGCTGCACAGGATCACTACACCTAAACAGAAAGAAAACATTGATTTACTAAAACCAAAACATAAAGCATCACATTTAACTTAAGCTTTACTTTAAAATACTATAAGATACTCGCAAAATTGACATTGAGTACTGAACTACTTATAGTGAACTTCTAATCTTCTTTATTTGTACCAGACACTAATCATCAACGTCTCTAACAACTTGAGAACATTTTTACCTCAACTGTACCACCAAATAGAATGTCTTAAGAGACCTTCTATTTCCCAAGACTTACAGTTCATTTTCTCTAACTATAGTATGACTTACATATGGGAATGACAAAGCAAAGGATCTCTCATTTATAACCACAGAATTCAAAATTCAGTTGTCTCTTTTCCTTACTGTAGGAGCTAGGGTACGGCTAATTTGTGGCCATTTTGCACATTTCTTGCTTTTCAGCTATCTAATTCACTACACACTCAGAAACATTTCTGTGTTAAATAGGATAAGGTCTTTTCTTTTGGATAATGCCTAAAAGCAGTAGTATATACTATTTAAATTAATTCTGGTTGGTAACTTTATTTCCTGCACTTGGTTTGACAATTAAGACATGTTTCTCTCTAGATAGCTAAAGACTACGCTAGTGAAGTGCATACTAGAACACATTTAGTTACCTGAAAACTAAATTGCACTTTTAAATAGAAATATTGGAACCTCTAGGGGGTGGAGATATGGCTTAGCAGTTAAGGGCACTGAATGCTCTTCCAGAGGACTGGGGTTCAAATACCAACATCCACATGGAAGCTCACAACTATCTGTAACTCCAAGATCTGACACACACACACAGACAGATATGCAGGCAGAAACACTTATGCACATAAAACAAAGGTAAGTAAATTTTAAAAAAATGTAACAGAGAAAATCTTTTAATGTTCACTAATGCATTATATTTTAGCTATCTTAATGGGACAATCATATATATTATGTAATTTTAAAGCTAATGCACAACACTGGGCTGGGAAATAGGCATTAGAGAAATACCTCAACAAACACTATAATGTATACTTCCAAATTTCATATTCTTCTAAAGTATAACTCTATAGACATATGTTAAAATCCCTTAAACATAGTATGTAATCCGTAATCTGTAACTTTAAAAAACTAAAGAAATATGCCAAAAAAATCAGTTGTCATTGGGTCACTAACAAATCATCCCTTTTTCCCCTAGCAATGCCCATATCCTATACCATAGAGGGGAAATCTTTTCTTACAGTTGTTCATAGTTTCCTTAGCAACCAGCAGTACTCCTTGGAGCTACTCTAATAGACTTGACAATGGCTAGCTCCATCTTCCAGACAAGGGAAAAACTAACTCCAGGTTCACAGAGAGTGGCTCAGCCAGCACATTTGCATCCTTGTCTACTCCCATTACACTAAAACCTTTAACCCATCTTGCTGATAAACCACTACTATTAGACAATCTAAGATAATCATATCTTACCCTGGACACATCTTATCTCCTTTTTTTTCATGTAAAATAGCACAGTCATAGCAAAAGACATGCTTGCATGGAATCTGTAGGCAAAAATATCATAGTTAAGCATCCTAGAACAACTTAGAACATTTCAATGCTAACTGTCAGTACAGTGCTCTACAGACAGAAGGCACACAGGAGTTAAATGAATACTTATTAAGACTATATACCAGAAGCAGCTAAGAGCTATCGAGCTATCGAGCTATCGAGCTATCGAGCTATCTATCTATCTATCTATCTATCTATCTATCTATCTATCTACTGTCTGTCTGTCGTAATCTATCTGGTTTTTCAAGGCAGGGTTTCTCTGCATAGCCTTGGTTGTCTTAGAACAATTCACTTACCTCTGCCTCCTTAGTGCTGAGATTAAATGAGGCATTAAAGTGGGTGGCATGTGCCACCACTACCCAGCAATAAGTTTTAATCACAAGTTTTTGAAAACTTTGTCTCTTTTTCTAATAAATACATGTACATCTGCTAACACTTTGCTTTTTATTTCTGGAGACAGGATCTCATGTTCAGCTCAGCTTGCCTTACACTCTGATGTACCTGATGCAGCCCTTGATCCTATGATCCTTCTGCCTCAACTTCCAGAGTGCTGGGATTAGAAGACAATCCCTCCTTGCCTGGAACCTGCTTCTATTTTCAGATATGTGAACCTATCAATGTCAAAATAGTCCCTGCAAGTAAAAAGCTCCTGAGAAAGAATTCAAAATGTGTTTCATTTTATCGTGATTCTCCTGAATCTATTCTAAAAGAGTAAGAATAAATATATTAAGTTCATGGTATTATTAAACTTAGCTTTTTTGGACATATTATGTTACAAAATTAGTTATAAAAAAATCTTAGCTGTACTTACCATTCTCCCATACACTTTAATAGGTAATCCACATTTGTCACAGAAATGAACTGGTGTATCATCCTTTTCACCTAAGATGTTTATCTGTTGAGATCATAATTAAAATTTTCTCTTTAGTCAATTTTGAAAATTCTACTTATCAATTCACACAGTGAAATGGATAGAATTTCCTAAGTTGTTACTACAACAGAAGTAAAAATCAATTAGTATAATTCCATTTGCTTGCTTTCCATCTTAAACAGCGGTTAATGATTTTATATGTTTTACCAAAAATTACTTCAAATCATTTTTGAAGAGGTAGAAACAAGCAAGTGGAATTATGTATGCTACAAGTCATAGATATACTAAAAATCTGTACCAGTACTTAATGCCTAATTTTTCATTTTTAGTTATACCTTAAAATCCCAAAAAAGATGTCCTGGAAATCTTCGCTGATTCCCAAAGAGTTCGCCCCCTTTACAGTCATACCGCTGTTCTTCGTTATAATCAAATCCTTCTAAGAGAAAAAAAGTTACATTACATTTTCTAACTTAAAATTTCATTTTAAAAAGTACATTTCCATGACAAAATTGATCTATTTACTAAAAAATATCTCTGATGACTCTCAGAGATATAAAACCATGAAAATCAAAATTCTTAAAACTACTCTAAAACAAGAAAAAAACAAAAAACAGAAAACCCCCATCTAGATTAAATTCATGGTTTTATAAAACTTCCTTAGCTTTTTTGTATATAAAACTAGTTATAAAAAAAAAAATCAAAACATGTATTTCAGAATCCTACCTCTACAATACCAAGCCTTAATTGTACTTACCATTTTCCCACAGGTAATATACAATCCATATTTGTCACAGAAATTAACTGGCATATCTTTTTTTAAACTGGAGTTTAAAATGCTGGCTGGAAGTAGTCTTCATGATCATCGAGTCCATCTCTAGTACTTTACAAATGACAACATACAGTGGGCACAGCAGCCACCATAAGCCGAGTGTGTGCCAGAGCCAAGAACAGACCTATTTACTAACTCCATAGACCATCTCTAGTATAAAAACCTCACTAATTATCACCATAATGTTTACTGAACAAATTTTAAAGATATGCATTCACCATTTATTCTAAACTACCTACAAATTATAAGAATAGAATTTAGGAGTAAGGCAGATCTTCCAGAACTTGAATGTATGTTAAACAGCAAGATTTCTATTCTGGAAGAAAAAAAAACAAATTTCTCAATATTTGTGGTAAGCAAGACTTCACTTTAAAAAACAATACATATGTTCTACAGCATGGGCAAACAAACTGTTGCTATAAAAGGCCACAGTACAAATCTTAGACTTTCTTGGTCATATAAATCTAGTCAAGTCTGCCACAGTAGTGGGAAAACAGCCACAGGCAATACTCAACTGAACAGTAACTTTATCTTTTTAAAGCAACCAAAATTGGCCTGTAGACCAGCTTGCTGACTTCTAACAGATGGAAAGACAGGAAATGGTTTTTATATTCATAAAACTAGGAAAAGCCTTTTAAAGAATTACGAAAACACGAAAGAGCAAGCTCTAGTTAACTGGCTATCTAGAATGTTCAAATTCTTTACAGTAATATTTTATATACAGAAGATAAATGAACTACACAAACATTTAACAAAGCCAATATTATAAAGAATTCAAAATTAAGAGAAAAGCACCAATCAAAACAGATCCTAGAACTGAGACGAGCTGGCTAGTACTAGGAAAAGGAATCCAACCACACATTTAAGCACCAGCCTGTGACCACAGCACTTAGAAGGCTGAAGCAGCAAGACTTCTGACCTTCAAGGACAGAATAGTTACAGAGGTTCTGCCTCAAAAAAATGTTAGGTTAAAAACCAACACACCCTTTCTGAAGAGTAATTTAACAAGATCTGATCAACTCTGAAGTGTACAAATCAAGCCTTTAAAAACAATCACTCATTTGTTGTGTTATTTGTTATGTACATGATATGGAGGGGAGGGTTTGCACAGTGGCGGTCAGAAGACATCTTATGGAGGTCAGTTCTCTCCTTCCTCTTTTAAATGGTTCTAGGGATGACACTTGGGTCACCAGGCTTATGTGGCAATTACTCTCACCCATTTAAATAATCTGACCATCTCCCAAGTCAAATTTCAATATTTACATTACAACATAATTACAGCAAAACAAGAATCTACAAGAAAGTTAAATAAATTGTAGGGTATCTATAGACTAAATACCTAGGACTATTCACTTGTTTGAGATAGAGTCTGACCTCAAACAATCCTCCTGTCTCAGCTTCCTAAGTGCTAGGATTTCAGCCATGTGCCATCTCACCTGGATAAACCTTTTTTCTTTTTCTTTTCTTTCTTACTTCCTTTTTTGTTGTTGTTTTTGTTGTTTCTAAACAAGATTTTCTTGTGTAGCCCTGGCTATAGTGGAACTTGCCCTATAAACCAGGCTGGCCTTGAACTAAGAGATCCACCTGCCTCTGTCTCTGTCTCTGTAGTGCAGGGATTAAAAGCATTCACCACCACCACCCAGATTACTTGAAAGATTTTAAGAGACATTAACATCAGCTCTGAAAAACAAACTTTACTTTTAATGTCACGCTCTCTGCAATATTGATTAGAGTCTTTAAAAGGGGGGCAAGGGAGCTTCCAAAGGGATAGAAAATAAAGAGTATGTAAGGTTAAATTTTTTTTCCCCAAGACGCGGGAAACGGGAGAGCGGAACTTGAACGCGCGCGCACCAAGAGATGGTGCGCCCTCTGCGGGCGGGTGCCTTAAGGGCCGAGCCACCGGCGGTTTGCTAAGGTTAAAATTTTAAAGTAGGTTTAAATAAATAAAATCAGATGGATTATTTGATACACTCAGATAAACAACAGAGCTCTTTTTTAAATTTTACTTTTATTTATTTTATGTGCAATGCTATTTTGTTGCTTTGTCTGCAGGTATGTGAGCTGCAGTTGTGAGCTGTCATATGGGTGCTGGGAACTGAACCTGGGTCCTTTGGAGGAATATTCAGTGCTCTTAACCTCCAAGCCATCTATCTCTTCAACCTGACAACTCTTAAACATTTCAGTTTAAACAAGTTACCTTCATCACCTTGTGGGGCCTTTGCAGGCATCCTGCTAATAGTCCTTTGAGTTCGAGGTGCAGGTTTAACTTTGTTGGCTTGTTTGGAGATCAGTTTTATAGGAATTCTTCTGCGAACATCAAGACCACCCAAGGATCCAGAACTATTAGTGCCTTGTAACTCATTGTCTATATGAATAGGAATAAAAAGAAACTGTAATTGTTTTTACTTTTCTGTTTGAAAATTGTTCTACAACAAGTATAAAGATAAAATCAACATCATCAAACAATAAACTGAAGATCTTGGTTCTGATTTTAAATACTAGACTGATAAGTTTAACTGCTAATATTCTTTATTTGGGGTAAACCTTTAAAGTAATGCTTTTGGTTAAGCTTCTTTTTGGACAGGGAACCCTTTCAGAAGCTGACAAAAATTACAGAACCTTCATCTCTTTCTGAAAAATGAACAATAAAAACTTCCATACAATTCCATAGTAGTTTACAAAAAGATAAACAACAACAACAACAACAAAACCCTCATACAGATTGTAAAGATTTTTAAAAATAAAGGAGAAAAACAAAATTGTGTTAACATATGTGTCTAATTATCAAACATGTGAAGTAGCCATGGAGTAACCTTAGTAGTATTTACATAACAAATTGAAAATGCAACACTAACTCTGAAATATACTTGAAAATAAAGTTTTAATGTATTATGTTTAGGGGGAACTGCTGTGGAGCCACCGTGTGTATATGGAGGTCAGAAACAATCTGTGGGAGCTGGCTCTCCCCTCCGACCACCTGAGCCCTAGATGTTGACTTCAGGGCCTCAGCAGGTAGCAGTATCTTTATCTGTTAAGCCATCTTACTGGCTTATGTGGTGGCTTTAAAGATATAATTATTCCCTTAAGCATAACATTTTTCCTAGAAAGTATCAGCAGATACAAAAATATATCGCTTAATAGAACACAGTGCATTGTTTGTACTGAGCATCTCTAGAGACATCGGCAACAGATATCTTCAGGTAACAGTCAGCACTGCAATGGAAAACTGTTAGACCTGGGTCTTAAAAAACAGACACTTTCTAGTCTTTAAAAAAGAACATCATCATCTTATCAGCTATAGAAAAAAAAGGAATTCTTGTCCATGAATAAGAAGAACATTATTTCACAGGACTGAATCATATCAAACTTTATTTTTCAACTACATAAAAATATGTAACACAAAGTATTCAACTTTACCTTAGGACAAAAAGGGAAATGCTTAAAGATAGAAAATGCAAACATAATCTTAAAAATTGTAATGTCTGAAACACAAGTTTAGGAATAGAGTTCCTGCAAGAATTACTATCAGAACTGATAGCCAAACTGTCCATATTAAATTCAGCAAAACTAGAATGTGAAAGTATTCTGCTAGTACTAATGACTTCCACAACTATAAGCAAAGCCAATCAACTAAATTCATACCCATTTGCCCTTTCTATGAACACAATAAAATGAAATTTAAAATGAGTCTCAATGATTAAACATCTTCTTTTTACTTTCTACTCTTATAACAGTTAACTCCTCTCAAAATCTTTCATGGAAAGATTAGATGAATAGCTATAATCTTGAATTATAATAAACCCAACTTGATCAATCTTCAAGACTACACTAAAATGGAATGTCTTTCATGTATTTCAGCAGTCTCCACTGCATTTGCTCATTTATACAGAAGTACCTACATAGATCTATAACAGATAACTTTTTCCCCTTGCACAAAAAGCATCCCCAACTTTCCAAAGAACTGAAATAGCTAATGTATTGCCCTTCAGGATTCCTAGTGTGTTAGCTCTGTGAATGAAAACACACTTTACCTGCACAACGTTTCAACCAGCTCACATAACCCAGTTCTCCATTATTTAAACAGTAGCCTGGCCCTTTCAGGAGCCTGTTTCTAAAGCTACTGTTTGCCTCACAGATTTCAAGTGACAAAATTCTGAAGTTTGTTTATGTGGGGCTACCATACATAGAAACAAAACAACAAAAATACACAAAGCATGTAAAAAAATATCTGGATATTACATAAGAGATAAAAAGAATTGACCATTTAAAGTAAATAGACCTTTAACAGTAGTAACACTTTATTATATAGTTTTTAAAACAACACATTAATATTTTATCTTGAATAAAAAGAGTCAAGGAACCTAAGCCAGGGAGCTTCAGAGTTAGTATCTGTCTAAGGTACTGAAGATCCTGGGTTCAGGTGCCCAGCATCCATCTCCTCAAAAAGAATGAAGCAGTATTTTGCAAAATTTAGATTACTTTTACCTAAGCACTAATTATCTCATACAATGACCAAAGAATGAATCAGTGTTTGTAGGGTCTTTATTGGCCTGGGTACCTCTGTGATATAGGAATATGGGGACATGGCTGGCCTGGGAGTAGCTGCAGGGGCATCAGCTTTTTTGCTGCTTTTCTCCACCCCAGAGGGCCCTCAGCTCACTGCTGACACTTCTGCAATCCAGAAAAACACTAAATAAAGCAGTATGGGTTTGCCATTTAGAAAAAAATTCTGAAATATTCTTTCTGGCAAAATTCTACTTCAATATTCCCATTTATAAGACCCCCTGATCCTCTGACATTAAAATCATTTTGAGATGTCTACTCAAGTCAGAAAATTGTCAATTAACTAGCCAACTGCCATTTCATGATCTGCCAAAGGCTCTGTGATTCAAATTTGTATTTATTAATTTTGTGAAAGTTTGAGTCTTTGGCTTAATTTGATTTTTTTTTCTTCTCAAAATATGCAGCAACTAAAACACTAGGCGACACTGCATCATAGCTGATTTAAAATCTAGAAAGGCTAACATTAAACCAAAAGGAGAGCTGTCATGGAAACTCATTTTTTTTTAACTTACCTAGCTCAGTAGTGATTATTTTCATGCTACAATGTTTTTTAATTCCCTAAGATAATTCTTTTACACATGTAGTATCAAGATACTCTACTGGGAAACTCGGCTTTTTCTCATTTCTCTCACATACTTCCACAAATCAACCCATTTTGCAGCTGCTGGATTCTCCACCAAAATACTTGTGGCAATTGCCTACTCTCTGTGTCCCTCCCACTATCCCCTACAGTGTTGCTGGGGACCTGTGCTAACAAGTAACCAGGTAAGTTGTTCTACCACTAAACTTCGATTAAACTAAACTGAGTCTCTCTCTGTGGTACTGAAATCACCACATAGATTATTTACTCCTGTTCTTCCTCTCCTAAACCATTCTCCATAGAAGAGTCAGAATTATTTTTTAAAATATTATACTCCTACTTTTTTTGTTCAGTTGCTTCGTAGCCACTCAAACTCTTTATCATGATTTTCAAAGACCTGTAAAGGTATCTTGTGTTTTCCTTCTCAACTTAGGGCTAACTAGGCTATGGACATTTGATTTTCTCTATATCTCCCTACCATTCCAAAAACACCTTTCCATAGCACTCTCTGAAACGTCCCACTCCACAAGCACCTGTTTCTTAAAGTACTCACCACAATCTGTAAGCAGCTTAAAAAAAAAAAAAAAAAAAAAAAAAAACCCACATGCCTCCTTTGACAGAATGTAAACTCTAAGTCAAGAACGTAGTTCTATTGTTTACCATTCCATCATTCTATCTCCAAGCCTACAAGTATCTGCATGCAATTATATAACTAAATAGTGTTTGAAGACTTCGAGCATCTCACTCAATTTTTAAAGAAAATGCCTTTCCTCCTGCTTGGAGATAGAACTGTCTGAAGCACTCAAAGCCAAGTGCTAAAACTAAAACCAAGAAAACGAAGCCAGCAGAAACGAGGTTTGAAGCCACCCGTAGTATACGATGAAAATATCTTGATCTTAAAAACTCCGTGTATGTCCACACAAAAGATGCGAAAGGACCACGGCCGAAGGGCGGGGCATGCTTTGAGTTCAGGTAGAAAAGATGCTCCGCTTATAACTTCGAAAACTATATCCGACTCTCTTCTCTAACCACTCGTCTGCAAAAAGCCAACAAGACAATAACCACAGGAGGTGATAACTGCAGCAGCCGCCCGAAGCTGAGAGGCAGCAGGAAGTCTCCAACCCACTCTTGCCCGGAGTCCGGACGCTTCTCCAATTCCGAGAGTGGGAAACACCCGCCTATTTCCCCACCACAAAGTGAAAAGGCAACCGGAATGAGAAAAACAAGAACAAAAACAAACCAAAACTGGGATCCCCCTTTCCAACAAGCCTGCGCAGCGGAAGGTCCCAAAACGAGCTCAGCGGCACCAAAGAAGCGGTGCTGCCGGTCTCGAGGATGGAGGCACCGCTCCGAAGGGTAGGCCGGGAGGCAGCAGGCCCAGTCCGGGACCGGGTCTGAGCTTGCTTCCTCTCCGCCACGTCCCGGCGCAGTGGGGCGACCGTGGCCCCTTGTGTCTGCTGGGCAGCCAGTCCTACACGGGCCACGGGGGCAAGAAACTAAGACCCCCACTGCCTCCGCCTCCTTACCAGTGTGATCCATGATTCGGCTCGCAGGGCACAGTGGGAGCGGAAGTGAGTCGCTCCGGAGTCGCAGCAAGCGCGTGCGCCCTACCTTCCGGAGCGCAGAGGCGGAAGTGCGCCGGGACTGCTCTCACGGGCTTCCCTCCCTAGCCGCACCACCCGACTCCGATGAGGGAGTCAGACATAGCCAGGACTGAAGTAGGGAGAGCAGGGACACGAGGGCTTTAGTGTAGAGACTGCTAATTCTCTCCAGAGGCAGCCCTCAGCTGTAGGAAGGATACCTATCGCAGTGAAAAATCAGTAGGAACCAGAGGGAAGCGCGGCAGGCAGGTAAGCTGCCGCCCGCCCCCCTGCGGCGCGGAGCCTTCTGGGATTTGTAGTCCGCCCAGAGCGCAGTCTCAGCCGTTGGGCTGGTCCCACCCCGGCAGGCGGAGTAACGGTTTGGAGTTCCCCCCAGCAGCCCACCCCCATCCGCCGCCGGGTGTAGAGAAGTGTAAACACGCGCGCTTCGCTGGTGCCCGAGGGATGCTGACTTAAGCGTCGGGAGGGAGGCAAGGTCCTCATTGTATAATCACGCTTTGTCCTGACGAGCCCCAACGCCCACTTGACACGCGCCTGTGCCCCGGCTCCTACCGTAGTTTCTCAACTGAAACGCGTGTTACAATGCTGACTAGCCCCTCGCTCTAGAGAACAACCAACACCAGGCGCCTCGAATCCCTGCTAAAGCTGGAGGGAGTACCAGGAGGTCCCGGTCCAACGAGGATGCAAAGCAGTTGTGTGCAGAGGGGATGAAGGAGGGAGGATAGGGACCGATGGAGTCGGAGGGAGAGCGTTAGAGCTTGGCCAGAAGGAAGAGATGAGAAAGGGCAGGCCCCGACTGAGGAAAAGAGAGTAACCACAACAGGCGGTACCTAGTTCCAGTTCTTGGTCCCTGGGGTCTGTGGTTGCTGCTTTCATCTTGCTCAGCCCAAACAAAAGAAAGTGTCAACGGCGATTGCTGAAGACCTTCAGAGCACCCCCCACCTCGATTTGGCTCATAATAGGTCTTCTGCCTTCTCCAGCCCTTCACTCTTGAAGCTCTCAGATGAGTAGAAAGGAGCACAATTAGTGGAAAACATCAGCCTAGGAGTCAAGGGATTTGGGCTCTATGGTCGTCCCTTGGTGACGACATCGTTACCTTGGGTTGTTCACGCTTTCAGTGCCAGAGTTCCTAGATCAATAAAACATTATTATATTGGCCTCTTTTAAAAATGTTTTCACAGTACTCAATTCTGAATAAAATATGTGTAGCAATGTATTCTGTGCGTTGCACAGTAACAACTGTGACTAACACTGCAGGGATCATAGTGTAAGTGTACCATGTTATTTAGTGATTGTCTTAATTGTGGTCTTTTCAAAGATTCCCACTCATTTCGGCTTTACAAACAAGATTGTAGGCACACTCAACTAAGGACATTTCTAAGTCGAGGTCCTTTTGGTTGTTGTTAAAATGTAAGTTTCTGTATGGCTGGGTGTTTTTCATAATTTTTCAGTTGCTGGGATTACTGGGGTGGGGTTTAGGTACTGAAGCTTGACCTTTCTCTGATACGATGCGCTGGGGTATTTAACAGCCGTCTGGGACAAAAGAAACTGGGACAAATGGCTAGCTGTGGTGCCTGTTAGCACACCAGCACAGGTGCTGGCCTCCAGGAGGCTTCCTCAGCATCACAATATCACCAGGACCTGTGGCTCTTCTCAGCCCTGTGGACCCCACCGTGTCCCCTAAACTTCAGCTCGTGGGCTTCCCTCCCTCCCAGCGTCTCTTTTCTATATAACCCTGCCATTTGGCTCTCCTCCAATCCCTTCTCTCCCATTCCCTCCCCCCCCTACCCTTCTCTCCCCCTCCTCTCCCCTTTCTCCTCCCTCTCTCCCCTCCCTACCTCCCCACCCCTTCTCATTTTCCTCTCTTGTCCCTATTTCCTCTCATAGCCAGGTCCAAACCTCTGGCCACGTTTGGTCTACTACTTTCTCTTCCTGCTCAGGGCTCTTCCAGAGGCACCTGGCTATACTCTCCCTTATATCTACAACAAAAACCTTACCCTTAACAATACCTTGGAGAGGTCATGCCTTCACTTTATAATCTGGTGCTGAAGGCCTCACTTTATACAACAATGTAGACAGCCTAAGAGGTAGTTTTTACCCAGAAACTGCTCTTTATCCACCACCGCCTATCAAACTTAAGATTGATTTAAGGCCAGGCAGTGGTGGCACTTGGGAGGCAGAGGCAGGCAGATTTCTGAGTTCGAGGGCAGCCTGGACTACAGAGTTAGTTCCAGGACAGCCAGACCTATACAGAGAAACCCTGTCTCGGAAAAAAAAAAAAAAAAAAAAAAAAGATTGATTTAAAAAAATAGGTTAATACTAATAATGACTATTAATACTAGGGAAGTAGGATTTAAAAGAACTCTTAAATTGTATTTACAGACTTTTACAGTTTTGTCAGTATTTTATGGTAGATTGTTAGAAAATTTTACTGGGGTACCCTGAAGGCTGAGACAGGAGGATTGCAAGTTCCAAGGCAGCCCTAGTTACACAGGGAGACTGTCTCAGCAAATCAAAAAGAAGAAAACTCGCTGAAGGCTCACTTTAGTAAACTCTGGAACACTTGATGGGGCCTATTACTTGAATGCTCTGCTTCTGCATCTGGGCTTTCTTCCTGTTTATTCTAGTTGCCATATTCATTCAGTGCAGGGGCAGTGTGACAAGACAGTCTCTTCAATTCCTAAGTCACACACAGGCCTACACAGTTCTTTTTACTTATTTTTTATTAGATGTAAAGCTAATGAGTTTTCCTGTCACATTTCCCTTTCTGTATAGGGAATGTCACTGACCGTACTCACGCCTTCCAGTATACGTTTCCAGTCTCCCCTCCACCTCCCGAATAGTTTTTCTTATTACCATGACCCCTACATCCCACAGAGGAGAGGAACTATGGAATGCTTATCTTTGTGATACCAGTTTTCATTTAATATGATTTCCAGTTGCATCCATTTTCCTGTAAGTACCGTAACTTTGTTCTTATGAGAGGGATAGTATTCCATGTGTGAATGTAACATTTTTTTAATCTCCCATCTGTTATTGGACACCTTGGCTCTGTTGACTAGTGAATATTGTCACAATAAAATGGATATGCAAATATCTGTATAGTAAGTTAACTGATTAGTCTAGGCATATTCCCAGAAGTGGTGTAACTGGGTCATGTGGGAGTTCTGTTTTTAAAGGAACCTCCATATTGTTTTTCATAGTGACTGGACTGGTTTACATTCTAAGCAGTGATACCTAAGTTTTCCTCCCCTCCTAATCCTCACCAACATTTGTTGCTTCTTGATTACTTTGATATACATTCTTTTGGGGAAAATTATTGTTTCCCTTATGGCTAGAGATGTTGAACATGTTTCATGTGATTTTTTTAAATATGTTTTGAACATTTTATTATGTGTACAAGTGTCTATTGCCTGTGTGTGTTTATGCACCATATGCATGCATGGCTTATGGAAGCCAGAAGAGGGCACCAGGTCTTCTGAGACTGATTGTCTCAACAGATGGTTGTGAGCCACTGTATGGATACTGGTAACTGAACTCAAGTCCTCTGTAAGAGCAGACAATTGCTCTTAACTGCTGAACAATCTCTTCAGACCCTCAAATGTTTATTGTCTGTTTAAAAGGTTCCTGTCCACTTAATTTGTCCATGTGTTTGTTATCTGTTGTTTTAATGTATGTTTGTTTTATTTGTTTTATTTTATGTATTTTGGTTAACATTCCCCTTGACAGATTAATTACTGACAGAGGTTTTCTCCTGTTCTGTAGCTTCTCTTGACCTTGATGGTTGATTTCTTTGCTCTGCAGCAGCTTTTTAACTTAAGCAATCCCATTTGTCAGTTCTCACTATCATCTCCTGATCTACTAGAATCCTACTCAGAAAGTTATTGCCTGTATTATATTGTATTTTCCTGTAATCCTTCCAAAGATTCAGGTCTTAACATTTAAGGCCTGTGGTTAATTTTGAGCTGATTTTCCTTCATGGCAAATTTTTCTTCTCATGTGCACCATGGCACACAGACACAAATAAATAAACATAAAAGAAAAAAATTAATAGCTTTTAAATTAATAATTTTATTTTTATTAATTTTATTTAAAATTTTGTTAATTAAAATATAAATTAATATTTATATTGAATATGGTTGACTCAAAGTTTATAAATGTGAGAAGCCATTTTAATGGACAATATGAAGCAGCCAGGTGATGTATTTTGAGTATGTGTATGTGTGTGCATACACACTCATATATAGTTTTATTTTGATTTGCTTTTTTGACACAGGTTCTGGCCATGTAGCTCATACTGGACTCAAACTTAGCAATCATCCTGCCTATCCTTCCAAAATACTGAGACATATTTATGTCCCAATAGGCTTAACCTAACATGTATATTTTCTTCTTACTGCAGACTACTAGCCTTTGAATCACAAGTTAAAATGATTTAAGATACTTTGGTAGCCTTATATCTATAACACTGTTTATTCTAGGAGTAAAATAGGACGGATATCAGAAAGTGTGTTTTACTGAGAGGTTATTTCAGCATCTTGAAAACACGATCAGCGCAATAACCTTCATCTCCAGATACTCTTTCAGTTCAAAGATGGTATAAGGCAGGAGCCCTGTATACCATACAAGCTAGCACTTATGGAAATGCTTAAAGACTTATTGTGGTTTGAATAGTTATGACCCCCCATAGATTCATGCGTTTGAATGCTTGGCCAGAGGAAGTGGCACTATTAGGAGTTATAGCCTTATTGGAGGAGGCGTGGCCTTATTAAAAGAAATGTGACACTGTGGAGGCTGGGCTTTGAGGTCTTAAATGTTCACACTACACCCGGTGTGAAACATATCTAGTCTCTTCCTTGCTGCCTGCAGATCAAGATGTAGAACTCCCAGCTCCTCCAGCACCATGTCTGCCTGCAGGCTGCCATGCTTCCCACCATCATGATAATAGACTAAAGCTCTGAAACTGTAAGCCAGCTTCAATTAAATGTTTTCCTTTATAAGAGTTGGCTTGGTCATGGTGTTTGTTCACAGAAATGGAAACTGTAACTGAGACATCTATATAATTAACTTTTTTGTTATCTACATTCAGTGAAACTAATGAGAGTGAAACTTTCTATAGTGACTTAAGCCAAGCCTCAAGAAACATAAAATGTGTGGCTTCTTTATAAGAGACACTGATCAGCTTGACTTGTACTAGTGATCCACATTTGAGTGTCAGTATGTTGGCAGAAAGCCCTCTAAAATAATAATCTGTATTACAGTTTTTAGAATAACAGAACTTATAAAATCAAACACTATTCATATATAAAAAAGGGGTTTATTAGAATGATTTACAGGCTCTGGCCCAGCTAATCCAATCAATGGCTGACTATGAACAGAAAGTCCAGGAATCCAGTAGTCGTTTAGTTTCTGAGCCTGGATGTCTCAGCTGGTCTTCACTATACACTGGAATCCCAAAGAAGTTGGCTCTACTGCCAGTGAAGAAATGCTATTGAAGCGAGCAAAAGCTTCCTTCTTCCATATCCTTAGATGGGCTTCCAGCAGGTGTGGCCCAGATTAGAGGTGGGTTTTCTCAGCTAAAAAGATTGAACTAAAGGTGTGTCTTCCAGTCTCAAGATCTGAATTAAAGGCTTGTCTTTCTACCTCAAGGATATGGATTAGAAGTGAATCTTCCCACTTCAAATTAAACAAAAATCCCTCACAGGTGTGTCATTCCATTTTGGGGTTTTAGTAAATTCCAGATGTACTCAAGTTAACAATCACAAATAACCATCACAGAAGCCCAGGATCAAAACACCCAAGATTTAGCACATAGTTACTCCACATATCCTGCAACACAAATATATAGGGAAAAACAAAGGGGCTCTAGGATATGCTAAACCTGTGGCCAAGAGAATGAAGGAAGACAAAAATACCAGGACTAGATTGCCAAGAGACATAGGCTCTGCTCGGTGAGAGCTTTTACTTCTGAGTCCTGTCAAAAAGAAGTCTTTAAGTGATCAGACCTTAAAAAAAGAGAGGAAGGAAGAAAGAAAGGAAAGGAAAATAACTACTACCACCACCACCAAAGCCAAAAACCAAAACAACAACAAAACAGGCTCAGTAGTATCCACTAAATGTTAACAAATATGATAACAGAAATACATCAGGGGGAGAGGAGAATGTACTGGCTAAATATATGCCTTATCAAATTATAGCAGCCAGTCACAAGAAATTATAAAGAAAAGAAAAAATAAGATAGAAAGCATGTATTCATTTTTCACTAATTGTCTAATATTTTAAGTTGAAAGTAGTTTAAAATATAACACCTGTAGAGCAAACACTAGCCACATTAAGTATTGTTCTAAGGCTGGAGAGATGGCTCAGTGGTTATGAGCACTGACTGCTCTTCCAGAGGTCCTGAGTTCAATTCTTAGCAACCACACGGTGGCTCACAACCATCTGTAATGGGATCTAATACCCTCTTCTGGCCTGCAGGCATACATGTAGGCAGAATGCTTTATATATAATAAATAAATATTTTTTTAAAATGTACTAAATGTTTTATTGTATAAATTTGAATAAATTGATAATAGAAAATGTTCATGTATTATTTATTTAAATGTGTTCTTACATGACTTATACACATATGCAATTACAGACCACGCTCGTCCTCAACCTCTCGAATCTTTCTACCATCCCTGTCCATCCCCTTGTTCTACACAAACCTCTAACATTCATGTCCATACATCTTATTCTATTGCTCATTGGTTTTAAACAAGGCTATGTCTGTGACCACGGATTTGGAGCTGTGGGTTGGAGCCTGGTGGGCTCAGCAGTAGGCACACCCCACTGAAAGCAGCAATCCCTTCTTTCCCAGACTCTATCGCTAGCCACTAGCTCAGTAGTAAAAAGTAGGGCCCCATGAGCCCCTCCCAGTTTTATGACTGATTGTAGACAGGGGTAGTCTTGTAAGTAACCACTATAGCTGAGGATTAATGATTGTAGTGGCTGTATCAACTGAGGTATGGAATTTGACTAACCTTCATCCTATCCCCCAGCTTGTACATCTCACCCCTTCTGAAAGGTTGCCTGAGTCTTAGAGTGGCTAATGTAAATATCTTGCTTATGGCTAAGTCCACAACTATGACTTATTCTCAGCATTTAGCAAAGCCATGAGTCTCTTGCATTCATTGTTCATTGTGAGAAGAGGGTTCTCTAAATAATGCTTTGAGTAGTTTTTGTCTATAGGTATGAATATAGGTATGAATTATGTAAAAACATTCAGAAGGTAGTCTAATGCTATGTCAGTTTCCTTTTAAAAATATTTATTATTATTTATATGAGTACACTGTTGCTGTCTTCAGACACACCAGGAGAGTGCATCAGATCCCATTACAGATGGTTGTGAATCACCATATGTTTGCTGGGAATTGAACTCAGGATCTCTGGAAGAACAGTCAGTGCTCTTACCCGCTGACCCATCTTACTCTTAACTGCTGAGCCATCTCTCCAGCCCTGTCAGTTTCCTTAAATTACAACAAGTTCTTACTCTGGGCCTGTGACTCCACAGGCCTGAGTCATTAAGTGGGGTTTATTGGGCCAGGCATGGGTTATTCCCTTCTGTGCAACAGGCCTCAAGTACAACCAGAGGGCAGTTGGTAAGCCCAACAGCAGTCATGCCACTATTGCATAGGTAGGTAAAAATCCCGGCAGGATGTCTTAGTTCATACATCCCCCAGTGGTGCCTTTCCCCACAGCAGCCAGCATAGCACCCACCTAGCACTTCAAAAGCTAGCCAACAGGATGAGGTATCCAATCAGCTCCATGTTGCTTTGTTTTGTACCTTGCCACCAAGGTGTGTGGTGTCTTCTGCAATCTGATCTAACAAGACTAACAAGAGCCTGTCTTGTAACACCCTTCAGTGGCTCTGTGTTTTGTTTTGTTCTGATTTGAGTTATAAGATAGTGGTCCTCTATAAGGCTTCTTTATATTCCCTTTGTCCCAGGTAATCCTCCCACATCATCTCTGCAATCTGCCCCTCACCTCCCCCACTGCTTAGACCTTTCCACCCATAGTGTCCCCCTCTTTACTATGCTTTTAGGCTCCTCCCTTGAGATGCCTCCCTCCTGGTGTCCCTCACAGCCAGAAGCCGCTCAGCCCATAGTTTGAAGGATCAAGAATGAATAAAGCACCTGAAACACAGAACCAAAGACAGCAAAGCCGTTGTAAAGAATTTTTCTCATAGCCTCTCTCCTCAGACTGTCCAGTTTTTTTTATTAATCTCCAGCTGAGTCTCCTGTTTTAGTTGTCAGCTGACACAAGAGCCAGGAGAGCTCAGCAGGTGAAGTCAGGCTCCTTGTATTGCTAGAATAGAAGTGGGGCAGAGACTGGGTGCTTATAGTGCACCTGCTGCTATAGAAACAGTGCTGCTTGGCTCCCCATGAAAAAAGTGTAGGGGGCGATACGTACCTGTGCCCTTACAGGGTACTAGTGGTAATTATCTTAATCCATTTGGTATTATTACATACGTACCTGTGCCCTCACAGGGTGCTAGTGGTAATTATCTTAGTCCATTTGGTTTTATTACAAAATTCGATAGATTGGGTAGATTATAACTTAAGTATATTTCTTGAAGTTTTAAAGGCTGAAACTTCCAAGGTTCAGTGTCTGGTTAGAGTTTATTTTTTGGTTCATAAATGAGGGTCTGATAATTGTCTTTACAGTTGTAAGAGGAAAGGTCTCTTTCTGGTGTCTCTGTAATTTTATCATAATTCAAGCACCTCCCTTTATCCCTACCTCCTAATACTGGCATAAAGTCAGTTTGGTTGACATATGAATTTAGGGAAGACATAAGCATTCAGCCCACAGCAAATGTTATTTCTGGATAAAATGAATTGAGTTGATTGGTAGCATGTTTTGTTTTGGAGATAAGGTCTTGCATAGGCAGGCTATCTCCCATCAAATTTGCTTTGTAGCCAAGGTTGACTTGGACCATCTGCCTCCACCTCTGGGCTGCTGAGATTATATGCATGCAACACCACACTCACCCACTGCTCTGGGATTCTTAGAATAGTATCCTTGTCTTCTTCTGTACTAGTTGAATGGTGTGGATTTATCTTTAAGTTGGATTTGGGGGGGTTGGTTTTGGGGGACAAGGTTTCTCTGTATAGCCTTATCTGTCCTGGAAAGTCACTGTGTAGACCAGGCTGGCCTCAAACTCAAGAGATCTGCATGCGTTACCGCACCCAGCACTCATGGTGAATTTTTAAACTTTTCATTCATATATTTGAATGAGTCAACTTAATTGACTGAAGTTTTAAAAAAATGAAAAATTTAAGCAGAGCTCTAGAATTAAGAACATATGTAACATAAATCAGTCTAATGTATTCTACTAAGGTGATGTAAATTAAATCTGAGACTAAGTGGTCATGCCTGGTGCTTTATAACATCCTCTCCTCTGTTTCATTGGTCGGTACTTCTCTGTGAATCTCTAAGTGGTCATGTAGCTGCAGTGCCATCAGCACACCTTGGTTCTTTTAAAAATATATATCTGGTTTATAGAAGAAAAGGGATTGTGAGACTTTTTTTTTAGGTTAATGAAACTCAAGAGGTTTAGAACTAAATGTAGTACTTGAAGCTTTAGCCTCCACATGCCGTAGGAGATGGGCATGAAAACACTGGGGACGTTTTGAATACATATACGCTAGAAACTAGCAGAAATGCATTTTCCCCTAAGTAATAACGGTGCATGAGTTGTTAGAGATGCATACTGATGTAGCTAGGATAGAATATAGCAGCCACCTACAACATCAACAGGTATAGGTAAGACACTCATGGCCATGTGTTCATGTGACTGTACCAATGTACTGTTCTTTCAAGGTTTTTGGTGTCTAAACTACTGTGTGATTAACCATCCTCATGTTAAAGACAACTTTTATAGCTTTCCAAAATCTGAATGTTGACACCTTCACTCCCAGTTTTTAAAAGTTATTTATTATTACATGTGTTCATGAGCCACGGGTCATGTGTGGAAGCCAGAGAACAATGTGTGGAGTAAGTTAGTTCTTTTTTGACCCTAATTTGGCTTCTAGGGATCAAACTCAGGTCTCCAGGGCTGAAAGGCAAGTAAGAGCCTTTACCCACTAAGCCATCTTGCCATCTCCAATCTCTAGTTTTATGGTATTACGAGATAGGGCCTTCAGTGGGTAATTAGCATTAGACGAGGGCATGTAGGTGGACATAATCAAACTGCTTCCTTGGAAACCTGTTGGCGTTTGAGACTCATCTCCAGGGCACTAAAGCACACCGCCATCTGCTTGCCTCCCATATACAGACACATAAGGCTGATTTCTTTAATTACACGGGTGACCTGGTGTTCTAGAACTGTGGTTACAGGGTAGCACATTGAGAGTTTGGCTCTGCGGTGTCTCTCTGATATTGGAAACTTCCCAAACTTCTCCTTGTATTTCACATGGGGATGTCTGTCCCAGACTGCAGTGGGCTTTAGGAAATGAAATTGACCAGTGACATTAACTAGCCTCAAAAACAGCCACCCTCCCCATCTCTCGGGTAAGTAAAAAATTCTAGCAAGGCAGGAATGTGTGGGTGGGTGGGTGAGCACCCTCATAAAAGCAGGAGGAGGGAGATGGGATAGGGGGTTTGTGGAGGGGAAACAGGAAATGAGGATAACATTTGAAATGTAAGTAAATAAAATATCCAATAAAAAATATATTAAAAAATAAATAAATAAAAAATTCTAGACTTGCCGGGCAGTGGTGGTGCACGTCTTTAATCCCAGCACTTGGGAGGCAGAGGCAGACGGATTTCTGAGTTCGAGGCCAGCCTGGTCTACAGAGTGAGTTCCAGGACAGCCAGGACTACACAGAGAAACCCTGTCTCAAAAAAAAACAAACAAAAAAAACAAAAACAACAACAACAACAAAAAAAAAAAACAAAAACAGAAAAAAAAGCAAAAACAAAATCAAAACAAAAAACAAAAAACAAAAAAAAAATCTAGACTCAAACCTGTTTAAGAAGAAAATGTCCACTAGGTGGCACCAACCACAGGTAAATAAAATATCCCAAGACTCCATAGTCAAAAAATTGGAAATTATAAGGAAACAAAACTGCAGTAATAAGAATCGTTTGTATCTAAATATGAGTTTTCTGTAACCCCCCCCAAACTAAGTGTGTAACACAACGTAGTAAAGCATCAGACAGTTAAATTTTGTTCTGATTTGTGATTCTGGATACAGCTATGCTTAGAAATAACTTGAGCTTTTGTTTTGCAGAAACTTTCTTGGTTTTTGTTTTTTGGTTTTTGTTTGGTGTTTATTTTGCTAATAAGAAGTGATTTGGAGAAGTATCCTCTTGAAAACCACTGGTTTTGTATAACCATTGTCTTTACAGACTATTCCTTTACTTAGCCAGTAATTCACTCAGTAATTATTGAGTATTTGCTGTGTGCTTGACACTGTTGTAGGCACTGTGCTAGAACTCTGGTTAGGCGTGATACTGCTCCAGATGAATAGACAGGTTGGGATAAGAGTTATCAGGCCAACGACCAGGACAAGTGGTTGGGGAGAGTTCATAAAAGCACCCCCTTTGACTGTGCTGCTGGCATCACAGTCAGAACCTGGCCAGCTTTCTCAAATGCTGTTTTTATCATGGTGTCCACAATCCTTCTTCCAACATACCACCTCAGAATTGCTGAAATGGTGACCTCCTTCACCTTGAGAGAAAACAACCACTCCTTATGCTCCCAACTTTCCCCCTCTACCCACAGTTAAGCTTCACAGCCTCCTGGAACTTGCTTTCGTTTATTTTGGTTTGCTTTTGAGAAAGTATCTCATTGTGTGACCTCAGATTCATGGTTCTCCTGCCTTCACCCGCCTCCTTTTGGAATTACAGGTGTACAGTATCACATCTAACTTGGAACTTGCTTTGGGGGGGGGGGTTAAAACTGGCAATAGTCACACAACAGTTAAACAATAATTTCAGACAGGTTCAGTGCTCTGAAGTGCTTAGATCAGGTCACGTAGTGTAAAGCACCAGCCATGCTTCGAGCAGGGCATGTGGCATAGAGCGGCCATGGCACAGGATGCAGAGTGCATATGTGTGCTCTGGGCAGAGAATGTCTTGTTGGGAAGATGAGACCTGGGAAATAAGAAATTCACAGTCTTTGCTTAAAAACTTGAGTAAGTGAGGCAAGAAAAAGAGCTGAGTGCGAAGGTGCTGAAGGATGTGGGCTGGAGGTGGGATCCAGTGATGCCAGTGCACCTAGAGTCTTATGATTTGCTCAGGGTTAGATGGGGGAAAGTCTTACAGGAGGAGAGGTTCTTATGTACTAACAGATTTTATTAAGTACAGAAAGATGAACAGAAACACAGGAAAGAGTGGAACCTCTTGTACACATAGAGGGCTTTCCTTTGATGGGAGCTGAAACACCTACCTAGAGTTCCTTTCCCTTCATTTGAATAATTTTCTCTAGTTTCTCTCATTTTGTCTGATTATTCCTCCTCTCCTTCCCACACCACCCTTTAGTTAGGCTTGTCTGAAGGGCTCTGTGCAGAGTACTCTTCTAATTGTCTACTAAATTCTAGTTGTCTACTAAATGTTTTCCTGTAGCAATCTTATTCAGCCTAATTTTTCAACCTCCCAAATTCATATCTCCTCTGGCCTTTTAATTTAGCTGTTGCGATAGTTTCAATAGGTATTCTCCCCCCCCCCCCCCCAGCCTCATGTGTTTGAATACTTGGTCCATAGAGAGTGGCACTATTTAGGGGGTGTGGCCTTGTTAAAGGAAGTGTGTCTCTGTAGGGGCAGGCTTTGAGGTCTCCTATGCTTAAGCTATGCCCAGTGTGGCACACAGTCTCTTTCTTCTGCCTGTGGATCAAGATGTAGAAATCCCAGCTTCTTCTCCAGCACCATGTCTGCCTGTATGCTGTCATGCTTTCCACCATGATGATAATGGACTGAACCTCTGAACTGTAAGCCAGCCCCAATTCAATGTTGTCCCCTAAAAGCGTTTCTTAGGTCATGGTTTCTCTTCACAGCAATGAAAACCCTATCTAAGACAGCTACTTTTATTTGTTTTTGTTTGTTTGCTTATTTGTTTTGTTTTTGTTTTTCAAGACAGGGTTTCTCTGTGTAGCCCTGGTGGTCCTGGAACTCACTATGTAAACCAGATGGTCTTGAACTCAGAGATCCTCCTGCCTCTGCATCCCAAGTGCTGGAATCAAAGGCATGCACCACCACCACCACCACCACCACCACCACCCAGCTCTTTTAGTTGTTTACTTGACACTTCATTTGTATAAACACATCTTTAACTTAACACATCCAAAATTGGGATTTAAGGTTTTTGAGTCCCCGTACCCCTCAGTTAACACACAAAGGGAAGCACGGGGCTCTGTGGGGATAATCATGACCTCTGCCTTGTTCATTGATACATAAAATCATGGTTAACATTATTTGTGCTCATTAAGATTCCTAGCTTTATTCCAGAACATTTGAAAGATTATATTCATGTGCATTCTTTCCTTTAGCTCCAGAAATATGAATGAAAGTTCTGTGTTGCGTCTGCCCCTTCCTTCCTAGACTCCTCCTGCCTTCTTTCCTACCAATGTGATCATGTGTTGAAATGTGGATATCTAAGATTAAAATAGCCTGGAATGCTGAGGCATGACATGGAGGAAACCTGCCCCAGCAGTCACTTGGACCTGCTGTGAACTTTCAACAAGGATAAAACTTCTCCCTCTCCCCCCTCTCTCTTTCTCTTTGTGTGTGTGTGTGTGTGTGTGTGTGTGTGTGTGTACGTACATATATATGTATATAGGTATATGTATACTGTCGTAACCTAATCAAACTCATCCTGACTAAGTGCTATGTGACTACATATTTTTTGACAAATGTCTTCCAGCCGTTATTTCTGACTAACTGGCATCCATATGTCTCCCTAAACAGAAATTCTAGAACTGCAGTGTCCCACGCTATCCCTCTGCAATGTTCTCAATTTCAGTAATTATCATGCATTTAGTTACTCAGTCAGATCCCAAAGTAAGGAGCAATTATCTTAATTCCTCTTCTTCCTCAACACTAGCCGGATCAGTAAGAGTTTCTAAATGTGTCTCTCATACATCCTGAACCTCTACAATCAGCTTCTTCCTGTTCCTGCTTTCAGACTCGGGATAGCATAGAAATTCTAGACCCATCCCACCTTGCCATCTAGTTTGTTCTTCCGAGAGCTAAAATGATAGGTTCTCTTGTAGCCTTTGGGGAAAATGTCCTGTACATAAAAATAAACCAATCTGCATTTCTCAGAAAAACCTTTTTAAAAATGTAAGTCTGGCCAGATATGATGGTCCCACCACTCAGAAGGATCTCTTGAGTTCAAGGCCAGCCTGATCTGTAGAGTAAATGCCAGGGCTACATAGAGAAACCCCGTATTAAAAAACATAAACAAACAAACAAACTGGAAATCTGATTATATTTTTTCTGTTTAAAACACTCCCTAAACCCGGTGTGGTGGTGTTCAACTTTAATCCCAGCACCCAGGAGACAGAAGCAGGAGGGTCTCTGAATTCAAGACCAGCCTGGTCTACAAAGACAGCCAAGTCCTAAGTTCAAGACATCCAGGGCTACCCAGAGAAACCTTGTCTTGAGAAGTATGCTTGTAGATGTTTCGGGCCATACTCTTGCAACCTTCTTGACTTCCTTGTCTCTTGCTACACTCCGGTTCTAGACAGCACCCCTGTACCAAATTGCTACTATGTCTTCTTTCATGCCTTCAGAGCCCATGCTGGTCCTTCTGCTTAAAAATTGCCCAGGTCTATGGGTGCCAGTTCTTCCTGTTAGTCTCTTCTCTGATACTTTGTATTGCTGCCAAATATCTCCCATGAAAGGCACTTCCACAGTAACTAGTCTGACCTCCGGGGCCATAGCTTCTGCAGCCACAGGTTCAATGAACCACAGGTATAAACAGTTGAAAAATTTACATTGCATGGTAGTATTATTGACAGCAATTAATTTATTACATTATGTCAGGGAGAATATTTTTGTTTTGTTTCTCTACAGTGCTGGAGATTGAACCCAGGGCCTTGTATATGCAGAGCATTGACTACTGAGCTAAGCTCCAGCCTATCCAGAGAGGAATGTGAATGTTTTCAATACAAAGAAACAGTAAGTGTTTGAAGTGATGTATATGCCATTTGCCACAATCTGATTAATATGTTCTTTACATATATTAAAACATACCATACCTTGTAAACATGTACAATTATGTCAATTACAATTTTTAATGTTTGAAAAAAGTTGTATCTGTATTCAACCCGCAGACTTGTCAGTGTTTCTTTAAAAATGTAGTGTAATTAATCTTACAACATATATACTCTGGCAGGTACTGTCATTCATACAGAGATGGTGTGAGGTCCAGGACTGCCAGGTGTAGTTCCTGGACCGATCCTCTGTGGATACAGAAGGCTGATTGCTTTTCTTGGTATGTTTGCTTCTGTTAATCATTTCCCACATTAAACTATGAATTTCATTAGAACGGAGAGTGTATTTATTTTGTTTACCGTTCCCTGGATGCCCAGCCCATAGTCTTTGTGCCAGTTATAAAACAGGTACACAGTAAAGGATCATTGAGTAAGTGAATGAGGAGCTGATGGAGGGTCTAGTGCCTTGACTTACAGGTCCAGAAGCTGGTGAAACAAAGGACGTTTATCTTCACATTTCTCCTCGTAGCTCTGTAGCTTCCTCAAATGAGATGACTAGCTGTCTGGACAGGCGAGCCACCCGGTGTGGAGGAGAGCAGAGGCACCACACTCTCAAGGTTCCAAGCGCTTTAATTCCTTGGGAGGAGGTGGCAGAAACATAGAGCCCTCATTTACTAAAGCTTGTTATTTTGCCACAGACATTTAATAACTGGTTTAAACAAAAATATTAAGCAATCTCTTCTTTGTTCCTTTTTTATGAGCAAGTAAAACCACAAAAAGTCAGTAAATTCCAAGTGCACACATATTTATAAGGGAAGAGTAACTGTGATTTAACTCAGTATCTACTCTCTCTGCCATGTTTTTAAATAGCACATATTTCTTTCTCTTGATTATAAAAGTAAGGCTTCATATAATTATATACAATACTAAAATCCTGAAAGGAGAAACTATGGAAACAATCACATCAATGGTTTTGGCTTTTATTTCTAAATCACAAAAGCTACTATATCTTCTTTCATCTCTTACTCTCTCCTTGGGGGGACAAAAGAAACAAAAGCTTCATTCACCTCTACTTTAATTTCCTCTGAATCTATTTCTAGGTTCCTAGGTCAGCTGATTGGATTAGCCAGGTAATGTAACCCACCACTTTGCCTTTATCTCTTACCAGATGAGATTAAAATCCAAGCTCCTTAATGCAGTATGTGAGGCCCTTCATTATCTGGCTCCTGTCCACCTTCCAGCCTTTCTCACCACTTCCTTCCCTGACTCAGCTGAGAGCTCAGAGACAAAGGCCATGGACTAATAGAAGTCTTGACTGTGTCCAGATCTTTCCTACTCTAACCAGAAATGTGGGCGTGCCACATGCTGCCAGAGGTGTTGAGATCTGCTCCAGGATTCTTAGTCTTGTTAATAAAAGAATGCGAGAACTGACTCAGAAGAAAGCTTGAGGACAAATTTAGAGTTTGAAAGAAAAAAAACCTGAGGCCAACAAGCTTAAATCTCAGTAGCTGTCTAGAGGAGGAAGATGAAGAGAAAGAGAGAAAACTATGCAATTTGAATTAATAATAAAGTTATTAGTGATGAAGTAATGAAGTTATTAATTATTGGTAATGGAGGTCAAGCTACATGGCAGTCAGAAGACACCTGACAAAAGATCGTGGGGAGCTTCAGAGAAAAAGTAAGGAAGCCTATAGTGTTATGCTTAGGAGAAGAAAAAAAAAGACACACGTCCCAGAATACGGGCTTAGAAAAGCAGATGTGCTTAACAGGGCCACGGCTCCATAAGCAATATACTAGGTACAGAATTTCTGTGAAAGAAAAGTAATTATCTCAAAACAAACGAACAAATGAAAAACTACTCCATTAAAAGGATTATTATTCCTTTCATCTCTTTAGCTTTCAAATCAAGTGAGTCAGTCTTCCAAAGGAATGGTCCCTTAATCCAGTGGTTGACTAGTCCAACTGGCTTAACCTTTATATTTGGGGTAGCTTGGAATGTAGGAGCACCCCCCCCCCCCCCACACACACACACAATTCCAGGTAACCTTTCATGATTTATAACTCCTAACACATAATCAAGGCTACTTGCAATTAAGTTCAGAATTCAGAGAGGATCAGGAGGAAGTGAAAAGTATCTCAGGTGAGGGTTCAATAATCTTCCCTACCCCCTTCTTTGTGGAAAGATCAACAGGCAACACCCAAGCCCTAGGTCAGTTACAATGGTCAAGCTCTTGTGACAAAGACAACTGTTATGGTGAAGACACTGTTCAACAACAAAGGCCAGCCCCACTGGTCACCTGCAACAAAGGCCACCCTCACTGGGCAGGCTAACGATTGGCTAACGATTCATAATATTCTTTCACATCTGAAGAGCCTTGTAGATGTCCTCCTGTTGGTCTAGCGATCCTTATGCATGGGGTGGTACTAGGGAGAAATGAAGCTGCAGAAGAAAAGTATTTTCTCCTTGGAGACTCCCTGGAAGTCAGTGCAAACAAGACTTAAGTGTTCAACTTACCATGGTGACTGAGGTTTAATATCAGTGTGAACTTTCAACTCCCAAAGTCCGTGTTCAGCCAGAAGTCTGAGAGTGATGTAGTGCAGCAAGGTTTACCTGGATCTAGAGTATCTTTTCAAAGGGACTGTATTGGTCTCCTTTCTGATACTGATAAAATGTAATGAAAATACCTTGAGGAGAAAAGGGATTATTTGGCTTATACTTCCAGTTAACAGTGTATCAGCCAGGGCAGAAGCTCAGGGACCCTGGAAACATGAACTAAAACAGAGGCTTATTTGTTTCCAGGGTACCTTTCTTATACCTTCAAGGACCACCTGCCTAGGAATGTCACCACCCACAGAGAGTGGTAGGCCTGGAGCCAACCAATAATTAAATAAAACAGCACATAGGCATACCCATAGTCCATCTGGTGGAGGCATTTCCTCAATTGAGTTTTCTTTCTTCCAAGTGACTCTAGTTTGTGTCAAGTTGACAAAAACCAGCCATTAAGGGATTGATCCTCAGATGGAGTCTTGTGCTTGTGAGATAATCAAACTTGATTTTGGTGGTGTTTATATGAATCTGTACATGAGATAAAATTGTATAGAGCTATATGTACAGACGAATATGTAATTGTAGTTATGATGAAATGCACGTGAGCTTGATACTCCGATTTAGTACTGATGTACTGTAGTTATGAAGGTGCTTACATCTGGGGAGACCAGATGATGGGTGCTTGAGAATCTTACTATTTCTTCACAAATTCCTGTGAAAGTATGATCATTTCAATATAAATGTTTTACATGAAGGCAAAAGAAGCTCAAACTATTAGAACGGTTAATCTCCAGCAATACATTATGACTGGCTTTAAACTATAAGATCTTATACAGAAATAGTAAGGTCAACAGTATTCTTGAAGAGAAGGATGAAGCAGATTATCTAGTTGCTACAGAGGCTGAGGTCCACAGTCTCTCAGCATCAAAGTCAGTCTCCAGCCCTTTTCTTGAAAACCAGATGAGCAAGCAGTTGAGTTGTGGTACAACATAGCTATAGTTCTGGAAGCTGAGAAAACACTGTCTTAGAAAACTGCCATTCTTTACCCATGTTAACCTTAGTCAATGTCACTAACTGCCACCTAACTCTGTCATCTAGAAATATGTATTGGATATCTAATGCGCGTCGGCACTCATGCTTCTGGGTGCTTGAAATGTGTTCAGGAACAAAATAAAGGACTCTGTCATATGGTGGGCTTTATATCTAGTATGGTAAATAGGCAGAAGGAGAAAATAAACAGTATATGTGAATTATACTTCATACCAGAAGATGATGTCTCTTACAGTAAGAAGACACGGGAGCGAGGAAGGAGGCCCAGGAACTCAGGAGATGTCATTGTGTGGAACAAGAGAGACTCTTGCTGTATCTCTGAGTTCTAAAGGATATGCATGAGATCAGTCCTCTATCTTGAGTTTTCTTCTCCTGATGCTCCTTTTGTCACATTACCCCAGCATTTCTTTCTACGTCCTCATCACTGTCTTCTTCCGTCTGCCCTATTAGCTTCTCCTTTTGCTCATGCCTGCTGGTCCTCCATCACGTCTCTCCATCACTGCCATTCTCTTCATTGTCCTTTTGCTCATGCCTGCGGGTCCTCCATCACGTCTCTCCATCACTGCCATTGTCTCCACTGTGGCTCTATCACTTTCTAACTCTTTGGTTCCTCTGACTTTCTCCCCTAACTGTAGCTATTTCTGCCTCTCCCATTCTTTCTAGACACTTATCCTTATTATTATGCAGCTTGCTGGTGGTGAACTTTGTATAATTTAAAGTACCTGGGATTCTAGTGTTCACATTTTTTTTGCACGATAAGTGTGTCCTGTTCTATGCAGAATAACTTTAATTTTGTTGACTGTTATCTTGGAGCTCTAAATCCCCAATAGAGCATCCCAATATGTCTGAAACATGGACAGATAGCTCAGAGGAATGTCCATAGTACAGCACTATTCATTAAAACTAAAACTACAAACAGCACAAATAATCAAAACCAGTTGAGTGGCTTAATATTTGAAAAGTAGGACAGTACATAACAGGAGAGCCAGTGAATGGCTGCTGATATAGAGATGTGTGAATCCTTAGGACTCCAACAAGTAAGGTAACACAAAAGAGAAGAGGAAGATGAAATAGTAGTTATAATTATTGCAGCTCAAATGAAACATGTTTTTAGCAGGTATGGTAATATATATATATATATATATATATATATATATATATATATATATCCATAATCCCAGCACCCAGCACTCAAGAGACAAGATGGGAGAATCTCTAATTCAAGAACAGCCTTGGCTACAAAGCCCAGGCCTCAAAACAACAATGAAACAGGTTTTAGAAATTAAGACAACTGTTCCTCTAGTGGCAATGGCTAGGAGATAGTATGGGAAGGTTTCTGGGAGCAGGGTATGCTTGTATGTTTATATAGGTATAAACTAACTGGGGTGTACTCATTTTGAGAAATCTCCCCAAGCAGTATATTATAATTTGTACTGAGAGAGAGAAAGAGAGAGAGAGAGAGAGAGAGAGAGAGAGAGAGAGAGAGAGAGTATGCATGTGTGTACATGTGTATGTATGCACATGTACTTGCATGGTATAGGGTGAAAGTTTGCTTAAAGTGGTAAAAGCTATTGCACAGAATAATCTGGCAGTGATTTCAGTGAGAAGTGGGAGAGCTCAGGTTAGTGGGGAACCTTGCCTCCTACACTGATGAGTCTACAGCATGGAATAACATGGGGAGCTCAGGCCTGCCAGAGAGCCTGCTGAGATGAGAACACCCTGATGGCGCCAGGCAGCTCCTGGCGCCATTAGTGCAGGAACTTAGAGCCATCAGCCTGGCGGTCGTCTTTTCCCATTATAGTACTTGACTCTTTTGAACAGAGGTAGTCTTCCATTTTGTGCATGACTATTATTACATAGTCTTCAGAGATGTGATTTGTTGCCATTATACGTAAGTGTCCCTATAAGGATGAGATATGACTGTGGGCATGCTCTGGATAGCTATCGCCAGAGTGCAGGATCAGCTACCCAGATGTGGTGGCTATCATCTTCCTTCAGAAGTTGGCACTTAGCTTCTCACTGTACTTAAGAGGAAACCAGGAATAAAATAGAACATTATGCCTTTGGAATACCAAACACATTTAGGAGTAGCATACATCTGTGCCAGACTGCCCTATGGCTCTCAAATTGAACATCTCAGCTGAGGTTGAGTACAGTATGAACTAGGTATTTACTGCAGAAGATCAAAATCTATATCTTACATGGATACCTAGAAATTGTTGGTACTCAGAAAACATTAAGTTAAAAAAAAAAAAAGCTAAAGAAATATTTTGGCGTAAAATATATTTTTTAATATTAATTTTTGTATTGATTGCATTTAGAATGCCTTGTCTTTGAAATGTCATGTTAAACATAGACTACTATGGATAATTTACTTTTAAAGTTGGTTTTAAAGTGGCCAAAATCCCATTTCTGACTGTTTTCTCTGAGTCCTATTAAGTAGTTAGAGAAAGGCTCATTCTCATCACTGTGATTTTCTGTCAAAAGGGATTTGCTCAAAATTGTCTTCGTATTAGTTTTTTAAGAATATGGACTCACTAAGTAGTCTTAAACTCTTAAAATATCTTGTTCCTCCTGCCTCGGCCTCTCAAGGTCTAGGATTACAGGCGAGTATCACCATGCCTGGCTTTCATGTCAGATGTTAAGTAGAAGAGAGCTTATCTGCCATTATACAAGGGACACTTAGATATAAAAAGATAAGCTAAAACTGAATTTTAGCAGGCTGATGGTGGTGCAGGCCTTTAATTGTGGCACTAATTAGGGACCAGCCTGGTCTACAGAGCAAATACCAGGACAGCTAGGGTTACACAGAGAAACCCTGTCTTGAAAAAAAAAAAAAAAAAAAACCCAAATAGATTAGGGATTGGAGAGATGGCTCAATGACTAAGAGCACTTGTTGCTCTTGAAGAGGACCCGGGTTCAATTCCCAACACCTATATGGCAGCTCACAACCATCTATAACTCCATTCCCAGGAAATCCGATGCCCTTTTCTAACTTCCTGAGCACCAGCCACACACATGGTGCACAGACATCTATGTGAACAAAACATTCATACACAAGATAAATAAAAGCATTTTTAAAAGATTGGTTTTATTTTCTTTAAAGCTCATTAATGAGTGCATAATAATTCTACTTTACCTTTCTCACTGTGATCAACACAACACATGGATTTCAGAGTCGGTCAGGAAGCCCTGGGATTAGTCCTTCCTAACTCACCTGCCCTTAGAGGCTGGTGGGTCAACTTAACAGAGGCAGATGGAGCCCTTGTGGCCACAGACAGCAAACCTGCCTTGGCATCAGCAGCACATAGCGAGTAGCAGCAGCCCATCCGGACACTGCTAAATCTCAAGGATAATTCTCCTGGTTTTTGGATATTTTAGAGCTAAGCTGTTTGTTTCTGCGTTGAAACACAGAAATGACAAATGTTTCTTGTGTGATGTCTAAGAAGCTTCAGATGTATATATTTCGACGTATCAGTAAGCGGATGACTGTTGCAGTGCAAAGAAACCATCAGTGCAGGAAACACTTGCAGAGGATGGGCTGGTGGCCAGCTTCTGTCTGGCAGTCCTCTCTCAGGAAGCAAGTCTACGCATGGCCTGTGGAAAAGAAGGGAAAACTAAATACTGATCGCCCAGTTCTCCTTGGGGCCACATCTTTTTTAAAATATGTTTTTCTAGTATTGGTTGCTTAACTTTAGCAAGGTATGTATCTTCAATAAAAGGAGAGAAGACAATTCCAACCCCCAAGATTCTAACTGGAGTTCTGTAAAGCACTGATTACCGTTCACTGGGCACTAAGTACAAAGCACTCCTCTTCACATACATTCTGCAGTTTTCACCACACTATATTATCATCTCTATCTTACATGCAGATACTGAAATCAAGCCGGGTTGTTCTGGCCGAACATCCATTAAGTTATGAACCAGGTTCAGGAGTAGCTGACAGGTCTATCTGGTTTCAATTCCCAAACTGCTATCATGTTCATAGCCTTAGAAGCCATAGCTGAATGGTCATTTTATGTGGAAATTAGTAGCTAGCTATTCCAGTGTCACAGCCACTCAAGTTTCTTTATATTTGTTTGTTTAGGGCAAGAACTCTAGCCCAGGCTAGCTAAACCCCAGATGTAGCTAAGGATACCCTTCAATTTGTGGTCTTCTTTGCCTCTACCTCCAAAGTGCTGGGATCACAGGGACACATGATGATGCCCATCTATCCTGTGCTGGGAATTGAACCCAGGACCTCATAGGGTCATAAATTACCAAAGCTGGAAGGACTTTTTGGTCTGTCATGACTTTCATAGGCTTATTAGGCTGGTGGGCCAAGACACAAAGTTTGTGATTTTTAACCCAACATTACTTTCCTCCACAAAAATTCTCTGCCTGACTTTACCACAGAGGTTTGAGTACTACCTAGTGTTTTTCATTAGGACCTAGGAAGTCATAGCTTGCTTATCAGACTTGTCTGTTCCTCAGGTTAGAGAGTGAATACGTGAGATGACAGAATTAACCCAAAACTGTTAATAAACTGGAACCAAGATGCAAACTAGCAGAACTTCAGGTGACCTTTCATTTGGAGCATAAACCTGTCACCTAAGCATGAGTGGAGAACACTGGTCCATCACAGTTTGTGTGAAAATGCACATGTTTTTTTAATTCCTGTTCAGAGTTTGGTGCCCAAGAGTTTGGTGTAGCTATAATAAAAGCAGACATACATCTTCTAAATATCTTGAGCTCAAAATAGTCATGATTGCATGGTTTCCATGGCACCCTGACTACTTGTAGGTCCCCTTTTTGGCCAACAAAACACTGATAGACTGCATATCTCTAAGAGTAACAGAGGAGCAGGAAGAGCTGTTCTTGGAGTCTAGTGGAGACCACTGCTATCAGTAACTGATAGCCTGGCCCAAGGGGAGGCCCATGTTCCTAGGGAAAACACAGCTTATTACACAAAGGGGTTATTACACAAAGGCCAAGTTCACTTTAAAAGTACAATTAACAGGGATTTCTATCCATGGAAAAGTCCCTTGAGAACTCACTGGTTGTTAGTGTCTGGAAATGTTCACAGAAAAGCTAAATTAATTGAATCAGGCCAGTGGAGGAGGGATTTCTTCATGGGCTAAGATATCACATTATTTGTCTCTAAGAAATCTTTCAACCTATATATTTTTTTAAGTTACTTCTCAGTCTTTTGGCTAAGATCAAGTATAAAATTTTCTTCTTTTTATTTATACCCTTTGGTAATTTCATGATAAAATTCTCTGTTTCCATTGTTGCTCTCAGATTCTTCAGGTTCAGTCAACTTTTCTAGGAGTAGTCTGATGGAAGAGCATCGGAAACAGCCTCCGCCTGGCGAGGAGGAGATGGGTAAGCCATCACCAGTCAGATGAAGAAAGGCCCTGTGAGCCTAAGTTAGGACTCCACTGTGTCCCCTTTACCTACCCATAGCCTTAAGTCTCTAGGAAAGAGTGTGCTTAGAGTTGAATGTAAAATGAGAACTAGCCTATAGCTTCATCACTGGTCATCTCCGTGTGTTCCAAGTCCGTGTCATCCCGAGGGAATTTCTGGTTTCTGTTTCTCTACGAAGCTACACCAGATGGTTTTAGATTTTTCTCCCCAGGTAGTTCTTAGACCTATCCATTGCTTATTTACTCAGTTTATTCAAGATTAAATGCAATTATTTTCTACAAAAGAAAACAATGACCATACCTCATCTTGAACGTCAAGTTCTTCCTCATTCATCTCCGCTTCCATCAGTTCAAGAGGGTCTTTACAATCTTGAATGAGAGTGATCTTGACCAAGAGAACATACACAGTGTTTATTGAAAATACAATAGCATCAAAATACAGCAAACACCACTGAAAATGACTTGAAGCTTTGCTGGTATTCTCATCCGTGATCTGTATACTTGAGAATTCACTTCTAATTTCTTGTTCTTTCATATTTCTCATCTTGGGATTTCCCCTTTACCATTTTTTTTTTTTTAATATTCAAACGTGAGCTGATCCAGTTCTCCATTGCATAAAGTGCTTTAACAGTTCCCTTTTCTGTCCTCTGACGTGTGGCACCTCTTAGCAAGACACCCCCACTGCCTTCAACCAGGAAGTCTTTTGACAACTAATCTAAGATCACTTTAAAGAGCTTTAAACACACTGTGATTACACTATGATAGGCTGGTGACTGAGGACAATATAGGCTCCCAACTTGAACTGAGTGGAAGTTAATTTTATTGAAGGAGGAGTTGACTGGTTAGGACAGTCCTACTTTTTTGGGATAATATATGGTTTAATCCTCCCCACAGAAGATATCAGTGCAACTTGCATTTGTCTTGTGCATAGAGAAAGGCATTTCTAAAGCAGTAGCAAAGACAACCCAAAGCTAAAATGGGGCCCTCTAGTTCTGGTTTTCTACCTTTTGTCTCAAAGTATTTTTCATAGGTGTTGATGCGCATTCAAATGGACAGTGTCCCCTGTGGGCTCATGTATTTGAACATTTAGTCCCCGGGTGATAGCCTTCTTGGGGAGATTATGGGATCTGTAGGTGGTGGAGCCTTGCTACAGCCCTGTTCTCTTCATTAGTGTGAAAATTAGAAGGCCAGGTCTCTGCACACATGGTCTTAATGTGATGGGATTGGTAGGACGTGGTGTAACTATAGATTGTAACTAATCTGGCAGTAGACTGAAGGGTGGAAGAGGCTCTTATCGATCCATCTACAGTATCCTCCTCAGACAAGTCCCTATAAGGAAGAGGAAACCACTGCGTGAGGATGGTTCAAGTTTCATGCTAGACCCTATGGAGACAGGCAGAGTTCCCAGTCTGACTGGAACCTGGAATGCTCTGCTCACCTTGTAAAGAGTCATTTATACCCCAGCTAATAATGAAAGTGAAAATCTAGCCCTGTCACTCACAGCACCTCACCGACAGAGTAAGGCCAGTCTGACACAGTGGGATGTCACAGTGTCCCTCCTCAGCTTTACCACGTTTGGGGTGTAACATTTTACACCACAGTGGGTACTAACAAATTACCTAACTGCTTTCCTGTTGAGAAGGAACTTGGTACCTTGGTTTTGTTTTACTTTTAATGCATGATTTCAAAACTATATGAGCCAGCTTTGTTTTTATTCTAGAGTTAGAAATTTTGTAAATGTATAGAAAACAAAGGTGGTGCGTTTTCAAATGTGGCCTTTTTCTTTTAAAGAAAGAAAGTTTTGTTTATGTATATGAGTGGTTTGTCTGCATGTATGTATATGTGGCATGTGTGCGCCTGATGCCCAGAACAGAGGGTATCAGATCCCCTACAACTGGAGTTACAGATGGTTGTGAGACACAATGTGGGTACTGGAAACTGAACCTGAGTCCCCTGGAGGAGCACCCAGTGCATTTAACCACTAAGTCTCCTCTCCAGCCCCTAGCTTTTCTTTTTAGTACTGTGGGTTTAGTACTTTTTTTCCTCTTGTGCATTTGACATGAACACTTCTAATAAGTGGGCTTCTCCTTTTACCAGGTACATTAGCAGAGCATCCTCTGCCCTGACAGAGCTGAAAAGAATAGTGTAACAGTTTCTAAATTAGTTCTAATTTAGAACACCGACTTCTAAGCTGTAATACGAGATCTGCTTATCCTAATCTGAGAAAACATCAGAAGTAATACAATGTGATTGTTACAAGGATTAAGTATTTTTCATAGGTGTTGATGCTCATTCCAATGGACAGTGTCCCCTGTGGGCTCATGTATTTGAACATTTAGTCCTGGGGTGATAGCGCTCTTTAGGGAGATTATGGAACCTGTAGGTGGTAGAGCCTTGCTACAGGAAGTATGTCACTGGGGGGCAGGCTTTGAGGCCTTGCCCTACTTCCTGTTTTCTCCTCCTGTGTGTGGATAGAATGCGATCAGCCAGCTTCCTGCTCCTACTCCTGCCCCTGTATGATGCCTTTCCTGACACTGTGGACTTTAACCCTCTAGAACCATAAACCAAGCTAAGCTCTTGGTCATTATATTTTCAGCACAGCAACAGGAAAGAAACTACAACAGTGTCCCAAATTCACTGTGAAAGGGGCCGAGGGAATGGGCCTCTCATTTAGGCTACTCATAGGGCCAGGCAAGGAGTCCGGCAGCTTTACAGTATCTTCTGTTTATTTGTGAGTAGAATTGACAAAATAAAGCCACTCCTTTATTTGTTTTTTTCTTCCTTTTTCAAAGATATGAATTGGATTTTAACTTTGTAAATTAAGGAGTCATTATTGGTATAATATATATGACATTTATGCATTCACATCACAGAAAATCCAAGATTCAGTGTTGTCGTCTAAAAGAGCATTGCAGCAAATGCCACATCTGTCAGTGTAGAGCTTTTGTGTGTTGGGCTCTACTGAGCACCTTCCTAGAAACTACCTTACTGCTGGAGTCTTCCAAGCAATAAGCCCGTTATTATTCCCCACTCCCGCCACCCCGCCCACGTCACTGATGACATTTAACGGATGGTGGATGGCGGATGGCGGATGGCGGATGGTGGAAAGCCAGAGGTTAGGCTGGGTTTCAGCCTAGAGTTAGGTGAAGTGCTTACCGTCTCTAGCAGGGAATCCTGGCCCTCCCTGGATTTGACCTGGTTCTGCAGATAGAGTATAGCATCATGAACCGTCAGAAAGAATCTGTCCTTTCTAATGTTGTCATCAAAGAACCCACACTGCTCCATCTTTTGTAGCACATCATCTGCAAAGGAAAAACGAAAAAGTTGGTAGAAAAAAAAAAGGATTTTATAATATCAGTTTTTGTAGTGCCTTCTCTTCATGGTTTTCTCATTTCTAAACTGCGAGCCTGCTCCAACATGACTGTCTTTAATTGCCAGCAGCTTGCAGAACGGTTGTCCCACAGTTGCTTGTAGTCTGACTTGATGACCTTTTTGCAAGCCAATACTTTTATCCCCCAGGTGCTGTGAGTGTGGCTGCTAGTTCACAGCTGTACACCTCTCAGAGAATTTTCCTCTGGCCAGTGGGAACTGCCTGACCTGAAGAGGCCTGGGAGGCTACACACACACACACACACATCTGACCAGCATCCACCGACTGACAGATGAGAGTATGAAATGGGAGCCTTGCACCACCATTCCTGGGTAGAGCCACAGTTTAATCAAACTGCCATCAGCAGCTTCACCTAACGCCCTGTTCCTTCTCTCTCTCTTTCTCTCTCTCTCTCTCTCTCTCTCTCTCTCTCTCTCTCTCTCTCTCTGTCTGCCACTGTGCATGAGTCCCCATCTATTTCAGAGAACCCAGCCTTAGGCTGGTACCGTCCTCCACTTACAGGCAAATTGCAGAGACTCATGCCCTTGGCATTCCTCCTGTTCCAAGAGACCTTAGCCTTCTCACCTCTGCTCCCCCCAAAACAATGTTCTGTTCACTTAACACCATTGTCAAGAGACGTTTCTATGCTTCGCCAGCTCTGTGGCACAGATTGAAAGAAATCTCTTTCGAAGCTCAAAAATGACCTGGGATATTGTAATTGGTACAGTGTTGTTTGTGGTGATGAAAATTTTTGGAAATAGCACATGATTATTTAACACTGTGGTTAACTATATAGGGAAAAGTGATGTAGGTGACACATTTTCTTAGACATTGTCTACTACAATACAAAATAGTTTTCTTCTAATTTTATTTGTTTTTTGTTTTTTTTTTTTTTTTTTTTTAAAAAGAAGGCCTTCAGATGTTATATATTCAAGTCCAAGGGAGGAGATGTGAAGCAAGTTTGATAGGTATTTACCTTGAAGGAAAGCAAAGTACACATTCACATCAATTCTCTGAAATTCTTTGACAATCTAAAAATAGAAAAGAATTCAGTCATATTTAAACATTTTTTTAGGAGAACTGTCAACATTTCTGTGGTTAATCAAGACCTTCAGGATACTTTGTTACTGGAAAAGTTTAGATATTTTCAGCCCACCATGATGCTGTGTCTAAGTATGAAAACGCAGTATCTTAAGGCACGGCACGCCAGGGAAGGTAGCTCACACAGGTAATGCTAGCACTCAGAAGACTGAGCCTAGAGGATTTTGGTTCAAGGCTCTTGATCATATAGTGATACCCTGTTTTAAAAAGACAAGAAGAACACCACCCAGTGTTGGGCAGCACAGCAGTTCTTAACACAGAGGTGCTCAGTAAATATCTGTAGAAGGAAACACTGAAGTACTTGGGCTCCCAAACAGGTCGTGCTTGCTATAACAAAAAGTGTAGGATTGTATTAAAAAGTAAAAGCTGACTAACCACGCAGGTCTCTGTTTTAAATGGATCAATGCTAATTATCTTAAGTGTACTTTTGTTCTATAGTTCTTTATTCCCTGTAACTGCTGGGAGGGGATATTAGGAAGGGGATGTGTGGAATTCGTCTAATATCCCTTAAAACTACATGTGAATTTTCAGTGACCATTAAAAGTGTGATCTTTAAATACCCAGGCAGGCAGTGGGCCTTCAAGCAATAGAAATTGTCACTATAACATATGTAGCTATTCAAGTGTGGAACATACTCTGGCATTAGGACTCTACAAAGTCATTAAAGCAATGGGCCAGTATAATCTATAATGGGTCTGAGTCACCACACAGTGAGATAAACAACAGAAAGCCAGCATGTGTTCTCAAATGAGCTAACAAGACCTGCTGAGAGAACAGAACTGCACAGCATACTCTCGTCTTTTGCCAAGCATAATTACTTACCCACCTAGCACCCAGACTCACACATCTGTTTCTGCTCCTGCAGTGGTAGCCCTCAGCTAGGCTAAAACCATACAGGAGCCTGTTTACTGTCATTATACCTATTGTTGGTACCTTACCCTGCTGAGCTCTTTGTTGGACCCTCTTGATACCTACCTAAAGCTTCATCTAAATTTGCCACTTGGGATAGCACCGGTTTAAAGTACTCTGAAGCACCCACTGTGGTGGCTTATATGATTGTTTAACGCTTGCCTTCCTCTCTAGTAGAGAAACCATGGCTGCCTCTCACACGAGTCTTCTGCTAGGTGGAGCAACTGGCACACATTGAAGCATCCAATGAAGGAACTTGAAATTCTGCAGTTGCTGTGAGTGCTTCTGTCCGGCATGTTGCTCAGCCCTTGCCCTGACTTCCTGGGTCTAACCCAAGGCCTGCCCCTGCTGCAGAACAATGTCTGCTCTTTTAGTCCTGTCCTGTTGCTGTTCTATAACAAGAAAATATAATACTGAACACAGACACTTTCCTTATTTTCACGGTTCATTTACATTCTCAGAAAAATAAAACATAACTAAGTGTTAACATCCTCTAAGAGGTGTCTGTGTGCCAGATACTCTTTCTTCTTCCTTATATGTATTGCTTATTTGATCTTCATGCTACCTTGGTAGTAAATACCACCATCATGCCTATATTAGAAAAGAAGAAGCCAAGAAAAAGAAACTTGTTCTTGCTGGGCAGTGGTGGTGCACACCTTTAGTCCCAGCACTTGGGAAGCAGAGGTAGGTGGATTTCTGAGTTCAGGCCAGCCTGGTCTACAGAGTGAGTTCTAGGACAGCCAGGGCTACACAGAGAAACCCTGTCTTAAAAACAAAACAAAACAAGAAACAAGAAACTTGTTCTTGGTGCTGGAGGCATAATTCACCTCACAGAGCCTGACTCCAGAATTTATGCTCTATTGCCAAAAAGGAAGAGGAGGAGGAGGAGAAGGAAGAGGAGGAAGAAGAAGAGGGAGAGGGGAAGAAGAGGAGGAGGAAGAAGAGGGAGAGGAGGAAAAAGAGAAGGAGGAGGATAGAAGAAAATTCACTTAGACAAATTACAGAGCCCTTTCACAAGGCTGTGTGACCCATTCCATCACTTCACTGCTGCCAAAGCCCCAAGTGTACAGTACAAACAACCGGAACCTCACCATTCGCAATGATCTCACTCCTACCACATCCAGGAAGGATACAGCTCCACAATCCAGCACCAGGCTGTGGATCGGAACCTTGGGGACATTCACTTTCACCGGTAGTTCAGAGTTCCAGTCCACTTGAATCTCAATTTCTTTGGTTGGGATATCAAGTTCCTCTGGCTCTTCAATATCTTCATCAGGCTCAAAAGCATTATTTGATGAACCAACATCACTTATAATCCCGTTCTAACAAAGAAAACACCTCGAACTTAATTGTCAGTAATAATACCAAATGCCTTTCAGCAGTTACCCCAAAATGTTTGAAAGTCACGCACAGACTATCCTTTGGAAAACAAACACAGCAAGGGGATGCAATCCTGAGGGGTGGATCTGCTTCCATCTACACTTTGATGCTAAGAAGAAAATGAAAGCACAGAAGGGAAAAAAAAAAAAAAGGGTTTCTGGATGATTGTGGGACTTTCCCAGGAGATACAGAAAAGTTACAGCAAAACCTGCAAACGTTCACAAAATCACTGTTACAGTTTCCTATTACTTTCCATTATTTTCAGTTCCTCTTGGCACTGAATTTGTACTTTGTTCTCTTCATTAACACTGTTGAAAATGAGTGCAGATGCTCATTTTTAATGGGGAGGGGCCAGACTGTTTGCAGGGAGCTCTGCAGGTCTCATTTTTATCCCTGCCTTTTCCTGTCACCTACAGAACAGATCAGCTGTTCTCCAGTACACAGCTGTCATGGCCCGTGTGCATCTGGATACCAAAGGAGGGTTAGTTGTAGACCGCCTAACTGCTTTCATCAGAGAAAGGACCGAGGAGGGGGAAGAACAAGCTCGCCTCACCTTTGTTGCCCTGAGTTGTCCTTTTTTGATGAGCTTCTGTATCCTTCTCAGTGCTTTCAGCCTCTTATTATACACTCTAATGGCATCAAATCCAACCTTTGGGAATAAATGTCAGTTACATAAAATGTCTGGTTCTTAATGTTTCGTGGCATTTACTACCCGAGAGGCTGTTTCTTTTTTACTTTTAATTATGTGTCTGCATGTGTGTTGCGTACATGTGAGTCCAGATAAGGAGTCCTGAGGAGGTATAGGATCCCCTGAAGCTGACGTTACAGGTGGGCCATAAACGCCCCTATGTAGATGCACTCGGGAATTGAACTCAGGTCCTTCAAAGAGCAGTACACTCTCCTAAAGGCTGAGCCATCTTTCCAACCCCCAGAACGACAATTTCTTAAAAGATATTATTTTGAAAGAAACCCTGCCTGAAAAGTTATGAGGTCTAAGGAGGTAGACTCCTCTTCACTGCCAGGCACCCCACCCCACTAGGGATGAGGAGGGAAGACTAGCAGTTCAGAGGCTCCAAGCCAGTAAAAAAGATCACAACAGCAACAACAACTTTAGCTTTAAGTCTATATTTTCTTGATGTCACAGATCCACTTGGTTATGGGGGGGGGGGGTGGCAAAAAGTCTACTCTGGAAGCAGGAAACTAACACCCAGGGGCAAATTTCAGTTTCCAAGCACGGTGTGGCACTGGGCACAGAGTCTACTTGTTTCCCCCACAGTGCCTTTTACCCTTTACTCCAGCAGGGTAGCCCTTCTCTCTCCTCTCCTCTCACCCTCTCTCAGTTCCCAGTTAATACACCTTTCAAACCCAGCACACCATCTTCCTCACACTGTTGGTGAGTTTTATGTCAACTTGACACAGGATGGAGTCACTGGGAAGAAGACTCTCAACTGAGAAATGGCTCAGAAGATTGGCCTGTAGACAAATCTATCAGAAAATTTCTTGATTAACAATTCATGTGGGAGGGCCCAGCCCCCAATGGGCCTGCCACCCCTGGCCAGGTAATAAAATTAATGTTAGCAAAAACACACATGATATGAATGAAACTATTTTTCCAAATAAAACTTTTCAGAGCATGGCACTACTTTGAATCTATTCAAAAAAGGCAGCTGGATTCTCTCACTCGCCTCTGCTAGAGCAACCTGTTCATACAGCCTCTGGAACTCAGCAGTCCCAGCCTTCTACCCTTTGCTTCCTAACTCGCATGCCTCAGACCCCTCCCCTCCTCTCCCCTTTACCCCTCCTTCCCCTCCTCCTCTCCCCTCCCCTCCTCTCCCCTTTACCCCTCCCCTTCCCTTTACCCCTCCTTCCCCTCCTTCCCCTCCTCCTCTCCCCTCCTCCTCTCCCCTCCCCTCCCCTCCCCTCCCCTCCCTCCCCTCCCCTCCTCTCCCCTCCTTCCCCTCCTCTCCCCTCCTTCCCCTCCTCTCCCCTCCCCTCCTTCCCCTCCTCCTCTCCCCTCCTCTCCCCTCCCCTCCCCTCCCCTCCCCTCTCCACACTGTAGGTTATTTGGAGCACAGATGTTATGCTATAGTTCTTTGCTCATTTTGTATTTTGTTTTGTGAGACGAGGTCTAAGTAGCCCTGGCTGGCCTAAAATGTATAGCAATCCTCCTGCCCGAGCCTCTCAAATGCTCAAATTATCATACTGTGCCACAATAGAGTTTTTAATGCCCCCCACAAAGAGAACCAAGCATAAGGCCTTATTCCTAACTGATGCCTGATAGATGAGTGAAATCTGAAAATAAGTTTAAAACAATCAAACTTGTAGGAAAAAATACTTACTGTTGATTTGACACATTTTTTAAAACCATCGACATTGCCATAAAAAATGGGACTGGAAAATCTCAGAATCTTCACCCCTTCAGGCTCTTCAAGCTGGCATTTAAAAAAAAAAAAAAAGCAGGGAGGGAGGAGGGAGGGAAGAGAGAGGGGATAGAGGGAGCGGGAGGAGAGGGAGAGAGAGAGAGGGAGAGAGAGAGAGAGAGAGAGAGAGAGAGAGAGAGAGAGAGAGAGAGGTGTTAAACGAATCCATATGCCAAACCCTCACCTCAAGTCCTGCTCGATGTTGTGATGTGGTTACTAAGAGGAGCTGGGCAGAGCTCCTCTGAACTGTGGGGAGTTACCCAGTAAGAAGATGCACAGAATCAGAGGATGTAGAATCAGAACAGAAGCAGCGTGTAATATTACAGTAGCTAACAGGCTGCTGCTACCCACCCATATAAAGAAAGTGGCTCTAAAGGCAACATGACTGGTCTCCAGCCTCCACTATGGACAGTTTTGATTTTGCTAAAATTCTTTGGTGCAGGGGGTTGAACAAAAGGCACCTGTGGGGTTTAGAAACTGCCCTATGGTGGATTTTGTTTGTTTGCACTCTACTGGACAGGCTGCTCCAAGAGTGAATCTCAGAGCCCATGAAGTCATCTAGTCCTAAGCAATCTCAGCTGTGTTAGTCTATCCTTTTCATATGAGGATACCTGGGCCAGAAGTCCCACCAACACAGAATTCAGAATCTGGGTTCCATGTTAAGCCGCAGAACTGAGCAGTGGTACTGTTCTGTGCAGTTGCCTATCTCTTGTAGAGTCTGATTTCCAAAAGGCAACGGGATTCTTGTGTGTGTTTCTATAGACACGCTGTCCTGTTACCATGGTGTATTTTACAAAGCATCATGATCTCTCCAGCCACGAACTAGTGGATTTTTTGTTTTGTTTTATTTTGTTTGTTTGGTTGGTTTTTTTTTTTGTTGTTGTTGTTTTTTAGCTCTTGATGACACTTGGCTCAACATTACAGAAAGATTATGGAAATAAACTAAGTAACAGCTACTAGAATTCCAGGTTGAATGTAAAATTCCCAGCACCCACATGGCAGCCCACAACTCTTATTCCAGTTCCAGGGATCTGGCACCCTCACACAGACATACATGCAGGCAAACCATCAGCACACATAAAAAAATAAGTAAATATGTTTTAAAATTGTCCTTAAAAAACATTAGAGACATCAGGCAATTCTATAAAGACTATGAATTACAGACCAATGTAATGTTAATTATTAAGTATCTGCCAGTAATCTAATTGCCTACTGTATTTAATTCTCATTATGAGTTTTTGCATCAAAATAGCATGGGCAGAGCAATTATCCTGCAATCGATTTTTTGTTTGTTTGTTGTTTTATTTTGTTTTTTGAGACAGGATTTCTCTATATAGCCTTGGCTGTCCTGGAACTCACTTGGTAGACCAGGCTGGCCTCGAACTCAGAAATCCGCCTGTCTCTGCCTCCCAAGTGCTGGGATTAAAGGCGTGCGCCACCACCACCCAGCTCCTGCAATCAATTTATGGCAAATCCAAAGTACTGAAGTCACCCACAGTCTGCTGATGGGCGTTTCCAGCAGAAGTCCTCTTGGCTCATACTAACACTCTAAAGGAAATCTGAGGCTCCTTGAGTTCGAGGCTAGCAAGCCTTCCTGGGACAAGCATCTCACAGGGGCACTTACATTTTTGTAATGTGTGATGCTTTTGTAGATATCTGTGCTGGGGACACTTCCAAGGCCATTCCATGAAGGGCTGCAAGAAGAAAAATGAACACCAGGATTTTTATCTTTTATTTATTTATTTATTTTTTTAAACAACAGTTAAAAAGAAATCACAGCTATGAGAGAGAACATCGTTCTGGAGTTTTGGACTCTGTCTTTATCGCCGATGACATTTTCCTGTATCTAACTCTGAAACGAACAGCTGGTGTTTGCGTGGAACCAAAGAAAGAACTAACTGTGAGTCTCTTTTGATGGCTGGGAGACATAATGAGCACTTTGGAGTGCACAACAATTTATAGCAGAAGTGTCGAGCTTTCTCACATGGCAAACCTGAAAGCCCGGCCGTAACTCGGAATGGCCAACCCTATCATCCCTATTTTTATTAGTTCATAAAATAACGTCCAGAGGAGTTAGAGGAGCCACTGGGTGAAGGACAAAGGACACATAGCCTGTCTTTGGCACATGGAGCTTTGATTCCTTCCACTTCCTTGTGATTTATGGCAACCCGCTGATGGAGTACGGTGTCTGCAAGCGATCAGATTAGTCTCTGGCTTTAGAAGCAGCCTGCGTGAAGCCAGTCCTGCCTGTTGACCAGACCACCGATTTCCTGCTCCTGATGCAATCAGATGAATTCCTTGTCTCTCCAACTGTGACTAGTGACATGCTGAAAGCAGACAGCCTCTGAAGAAGGACTAACTGGGGTCCTTTCAGCATTGTGCTCTCTGGATCAATGTGATAATTACTGGAAATTAAACACTGTAAACGGTACTGCTTTTTGTTGGCTAGGAGCCTGGCTACCTAACCAGCAACTAAATTGTACCACCAAGATTTCCCTTGGCTCACAACACTGAGCTCATTTTTAAGTTAAATTATAAGTTAGTGTTTCTCAAAGAAAAAGGAAAAAAACAAAACAAAACAACTAAACTTCCTTCTCAATCAGTCTCACAAAAGAAGGAGCTGCTTCCTGAGCACACTCAGCACAAGAGGCAATGTCCCCTACAGTTTCTTCATTGTTTCCTTGTAGCAAACCAGGCCCTCTGGAAGCCAGTGAGCCTTTTCAGACCCTGTGCTGCTAAGGTGCAGAGGGAGCCACTCATGGGCCTTTCAAGTAAGAACCAACATGCTAACAGAGGGCGGGCAGGTGGGTAGAGGGCTAGTTGGTGGGCAAGAGAGGTGAGCCTACACTACGATGAAGGTATCTATGTTGCTGGTTTTCCAGTGCCTTCTTCCACCACTGCCAAGGCAGAGAAGAGGGCAGATATCTGAGAAGGCAAGGAAAAAAACTAAAAGGCTCAGAGGTTGTGTTCCGAAGCCCAGGAGGACACACAACTAAAACCAAAGTCAAAACAAAACAGTCACCAACCAGATAATCCACCCTCAGCCTGCCTCGCCTGCCTTCATAGGCTGCTTCCACCATGACTCATGGCTCTGCTGCATCCACTGAGCATACGAACTAATCTTGTTTACTTCACATAATTGGGCATTATGTGCCTTGTCTTTGGATTTGAATGAATCCTGACTGTAATAACAATCGTAAAGTTACTAACTTTAAAGAGTAAAACGAATGGGAAGATATTGAGGAGCCAACTTATTCTGTGCCTGGTGCCCAGTGCCTCTAATGCTCATGTGATTTAACCAGGATTGAAACAAAGCAAGTTCAGACTTTGGCTGATCTGTGTATCTATCCTTCATGTTAAGACAACCAGCCAACGGAGAGCAGAGAGGAGCCTGTGAGGGAGGGCATAGATAGGGAGTGAGCTGTGTCGGGATATGAGACTTAGTTCTGCCATAACTGACAGCATTAAGAAAGATCTCCAAGCTTTCTGAGCTTAAACTTTCTCACCTGCAGAGGAAGACTAGTCTACAGTGTAAGGTGGTGTGTATGTAATTCATACACTCAGTCAGTCTATAATATTATAAAAAGAAGTGTCTGTATTTAATGAAATCAGCCTAGGAAACTTCAGGCTGTGTCTCCTATTAGATGCCTGAGTTGTGTTTTGCCTTTTTTTGTGTTTTTGTTTTTTAGTACTTACAACTGAACTCTCAGGACCACCGTCAGTAGTCCAAATAAAAGGCCAGCTAGCAAACCCAGGTCCAGCCCCAGAATGATGGACATTATGCATGTAAACACCCAGATAACCTAGAGGGGGAAAAAATGAAAAGATCTATATTAGTTCATCAGATAACAATCAAGTGATTGAAAATGAATCTTCCCAGAGATCCAGGACCTTCATACAGAAGACATCAAGGCTTTGCCTGCTCCATACAGCTCTGCTCTGGAGTTACCAACATTCAGGCTAGACTTAGGGAGCAGACGTCGTGAGTGAGGGATGTGTCAAGGAACTAGGTCTTATTTACAGGAAGCTGTGAGGTAGGGACTTACAGCATCAGTCTTATTCTGCTTCCACAGACGAGGAACGTCACACACCTGCATAAACATCCCTTTCAGGTTGGCAATGACGACGGCCGCCAAGACTGACTGGACAGAGACAGGGAAGGCTGTGTTATTGAAGGCAATGGTTTCCACATGTTGATTTCCAGTCTCCTGCTGTTTCTCTTATAAAATTCTGGTGAAGAGAAACTGATGTACAGAAAAGCAGGGTTTTACCTTCTGCAAGGGTTCCAGAAGCTTCCCCAAGGCAATGATGGCGACCATCACAATCACAGCTGAGATGATGCCAGCAACCTGAAAGATACTTTCCATGAGGTGGGCACACCCTGCTCACCGAAGGAGCGCACAGGAACTTGCACACAGACACAGTGAGAGCCCTTCCTCATCCCTCCCCTTCTGCTCAATATTTAGAGAAATAAGCATTATTTGCTAAACCCATGCAAAATGGAAAAGAACTACAGAGCGATATATACCCGATATTGCTGAGAGATTAAAGAGGATAGGAAAACTGAACCTGTTAAAGTCAAGCTAGTTTGTTTTGAATTTCATCTGAGTAGCTAGTGCCTATTGGTGTGATGTAGGAGGTTAACCTTCGGGTTGTTTGCCATGCCATGAGACACAGACTCTCCTGATTTCTCCAATACCAGAGATGACTGTCACATTTTTGGGAATGAATCCTTATGAATATATATATATATATATATATATATATATATATATATATATATTGCATTGTGTAAACAACAGCTATAATAGCTACTCTAATGAGAGATGTACCTGTAGCACATACTTGCCATGAACAAACACCTCAGAGAAAATAAATTAACCCATCTTATCACAAATTGACAGTATTACACTGGCACACCAAGACACCGCAATTGTAGGCACAGAGTCTAAACATTGGTTGCAGCAGTGGAGCAATCATGGGGGGAAAGGAAGCTCGGAAACTTTACCTTCACTGGCAAAAAAAAAGTTCTGCAAAGATCCATAAAGAGTTAGGAGAGAGGCTGAGGGGGTGGGGGCTATTCCTGGTCTGATCAGTTGGTCTGGCCAATGAATTCTCTGCTGAGACAGCACAAGGCATGGCTGATCTGAAGACTAGAAACTCTGCAGCAAAGGAGAAAAGACAGGGAAGCAGAAGCAGACTGGTCAGAGAAAGGAACAGGCAAGATGAACTGAGCAAAAGCACGGCCCCATGCATGGCATCCAGCATAAAGAAGCAGACACAGCAAACATCAGGGGATCCATGCATTCCATCTGGCATACTGGCTATTTATGTTTAGGGATGGGTCGGCATGGGCAATATTATGAATATTATAAATATTAAGAATTTCACTCTGCATGTCTACGTCCTGTTCCTATGATCTTCTGGCTCCATAGCCCAGGTTCCCAGCACCATGATGAATAGTTTCCTCTTTTGTCTAAAAAGGTAATATTCTCCTCCCTTCTTCTCCTATGCCTCCTCCCTTCTTCCCCTTCCCCTCCTCCCTTCTTCCCTTTCCCCTCCTCCCTTCTTCCCCTTCCCCTCCTCCCTTCCTCCCCTTCCCCTCCTCCCTTCTTCTCCTATGCCTCCTCCCTTCTTCCCCTTCCCCTCCTCCCTTCTTCCCCTCCCCTCCTCCCTTCTTCCCCTTCCCCTCCTCCCTTCTTCCCCTTCCCCTCCTCCCTTCCTCCCCTTCCCCCCTCCCTTCCTCCCCTTCCTCCCCTTCCCCACCTCCCGTCCTCCCCTTCCCCCCTCCCGCCCTTCCCTTCCTCCCCTTCCCCTCCTCCCTTCCTCCCCTTCCCCCCTCCCTTCCTCCCCTTCCCCTCCTCCCTTCCTCCCCTTCCCCTCCTCCCTTCTTCCCCTTCCCCTCCTACCTTCTTCCCCTTCCCCTCCTCCCTTCCTCCCCTTCCCCTCCTCCCTTCTTCCCCTCCCCCTCCTCCCCTCTTCCTCCTCTCTTTTCCCCTCCCCCTCCTCCCTTCTTCTCCTTCCCCTTCTCCCTTCTTCTCCTTCTCCCTTCTTCCCTTTCTCCTTCTCCCTTCTCCCCCTCTCCTCCTCTCTTCTTCCCCTCCCCCTCCTTCCTTCTCCCCTTCTTTCTGCCTCTCCCTCTCCTCCCTCCATGTCTTCTATCTCCTCCTGTTACTTGATCAGTATTTATTAAGCCACTTGCATTTTGGCCAAGGTTGAGGAACTCCGTGAGTTGGTAAGAGGTCTATTTGGAGACAGGGAGGCAGGAGTCTGGCCACTCACTCACCAAGGATATGGAGTAGAAGTCTCTAATTATAGAGTCAAGGCTGATTTTGATCATAATATCAAAACCTTTAAGGGATTAATTACTTGAATTTACTGTATAAAGCTGGATTGTAGGAAAGCATAGACTTTAATATCTTTGAGAAGACTCAGTTCCTGGCAAATGAATTATTGTTAAGTGAAAGGGTAATTAGAGCTATGGAGTAATTTGTATTAAAAATTACTTTTTTTTCTGAACCAGCAGAAGTCAGTGTAGGGGTAAGAAAAAGAAAGGGAGGAAGGTTCGGCTCTTCTACAGTCTCAGTATAGAAAACAGGTAACGTCCACTGATGCTGGTTCTTCTGTTTGTTCAACAACTGCATGTCTGGTACTCCTTAGGTGCCAGGCCCAGCACGTGTGATGTGTCATGGACACTAAGAGGCCATTCCTCCCTCAAGGTGTAAATAATCAGCATTTAGTAGTCAGTGCATGCTAGGACTTTAAACTGTCTTGTTTAGTCCTCTCAGCACCCCCTCCAGGAAGATATAACTGCTATTCCCATTCATACTGAAGTGGGGGCTCTAGCATAAACTATGAGGAATCACACAAGAGGACTCAATAGTTTGATTGGTCACAGGTCCCAGAATTTCAGTCCAAGGTCTTAGACTTTTAACCCTAGAACTTAATATGCCTTTCAGTAATTAAATATCAAGCCATTCCTGCCTTGTTTCCTTCTTCAATGCCGAACTCCTGGCTTCCTTCCCTGCTAAATATAATACAGGCTAGTGTGTGGCAGAGGATATTGACTTACCAGAACACCATTATCCCCTAGCCCTTTGCCAAGGACACTTTATATGGACATTATTATGGGGCAGCCAGACCGTGCCTTGTCTGGGCCTGAAGATAACAGCAGGAGAATGGCCTGCAGTAGCTGGGGATCCAGCTGCACCCACTAGGGACCATGCATCCTGGGAAGCTTGTCAGTGCCCAGCACTAACGCAAGCTGCAGGATCTCCAGATGCTGACAGCTTCAGCATGCGACAGACCTAACTGGGGGCTGAACTCTGACCACACTTCCTCTTGGCAACAGACCTCTGCTGTTGCTTCTTGGTGTGTACTCACTTCCTTTACCTGTTTCCTCTAAGCTTATGTCTAGCAAAAAGGTTTTTTGGTTTTTAAAGAAAAACTCTTAAGAATTAAAATTAAATTTCGCTTCAGGATAGCCAAAAATTGATAGAGGCCAATTAATAGGAGAGGAACACCACATATATGTGGTGACATCATCTGTATTATGGTAACACCATCTGTGTTGTGTAAATGTCATCCATACTGTGGGGACATCCAGTGTGCTGCAAGAACATTTAGAGTTCTCCCTGGGCTTTCATTCTTATGTCTCTGCCTTAACAAAACCCTTGAAGACTGTGTGTCTTATAGCAGCTTGGGTTTATTCTCTTGTACAATCTCAGGCCTTCTTGGTCCTAAGTAATGTTCTTTCCTATGTCAGGAAGCTAAGCCTTCTGAGGCTTGGTAGAAACCCGGTTCTAGTCCAAGGCTAGGCTTTGGTCTGTGTGGAGCTGAGTCTGGTTTGAAACAAACTTTGAGAGCATTGCCTGAGCTTTTTCACCAGCCTCAGGAGGGAGTATCCAGAGAGTATGCTTACCTTGTGAAAGCAACAGCCAAAAGCCATATTTAAGAGGCAAAATTAAATCCATATTGAAAACATCAAGAACAGAAATAATACTCAGGAAGAAACCCCAAAACATTACAACAAAAACATTCTCATCCAACAAATTGTTGTTCTGTGAGTCGAAAAATCATCTGGAGAAGTTCCTAACTTTTGAAAAAGGAAATACAGAGAGTATAGTAACTTGGGTTGGAGAGATGGCTCAGAGGTTAAGAGCACTGGCTACTCTTCCAGTGGACCTGGGCTCAATTCCCAGCACCCACATGGTGGCTCACAGCCATCTGTAACTCCAGTCTCATGGGATCCCATGCCCTCTTCTGGAATATATATATATATATATATATATATATATATATATATATATATATATGTTTCAAAAAGCTTCATTTTCCCACTGTGGTACTGGAGGTTGGACTCAGGGCCTCAGACATTCAGAGCAAGCATTCTGAACTATATCCTCGGCCTTTGTTCTCCCCCCTTTTTAAGATTTATTTCTTTATTTTATGTATGTGAGTACACTGTTGCTGTCTTCGGACACACCAGAAGAGGACATCGGATCCCATTACAGATCATTGTGAGCCACCATGTGGCTCTTAACCTCTGAGCCATCTCTCCATACCTCACTTTCCCTTTTGTAGTTCTGAGTGTAGTTCTGTGTGTAATTATCAGTCAGGTAAAGACTGACAAATAAGAATTTGACAATCATAGTTCCAGGAGCCTATAAATATTGCTATTAAAGAGGTTTTTGGATAAGGGTTGGGCAAGTCAAAGAGAAGAGGCCCAAGTTGGATCAGATAAGGAAACACTAGTCCCTCTCTGAAGGCTAACAATTGTTTCCAGTTCTGCAGAAACCTCTCTGAGCCACCACCCACCTCCTGTTTCCTGTTATCAGTGTTATCCCTCTATCTCCACGTACCTGTGTCTTTCCCCCAGTGCTCTCCTGGACAGCTGTTCGAGACAGAGCAGTGGTAGCCACAAAACAGGAGAAAAATCCAGAGAAGACGTTGCTTATCCCAAAGGCAATGAATTCCTAAGGGAGAGACTGGGCGTCAGGGGTTGCAGAGAAAATGCTTGCCAGATCTTCATCAAGTGTCCAGCAGGATGGCTCAGTGAGCACGGGGGCTTGCCATGCAAGCCTGGTGACAAATCTCAAAACTCATGCAAAGGTGAGAAGAGAGAGATCTGACTCCACAAAGTTGTCCTTTGTCCACTACACATGTTCCGTGGCACACATGCACACACACACACATCATGAGCATACACGCAATCACTTAAAATGGCAAGAAATCACCAAGAGTTACTTGGCCACAGGAAAAGCTCGCTTTCAAACTTAACAGTTAACTTTCATGTTGCTTTCGACCTAAGGGAATTAGCTTTTTCTTAATTTAGTGCTTGTGCTGGCTAGCTTTATGTGAACTTGGCACAAGCAAGAATCATTTTGGAAGAAGAAACCTCAATTGAGAAAATAACCCCACCACGTTTGGCCTATTGCCAAACCTGTAAGACATTGTTTTGTTTTCTTTCTTTTTAAAATTTTTGTTTTATTGTTATTGTTTTGTTTGTTTGGTAGGTTGGTTGATTTTTCTAGACAGAGTTTCTCTGTGTAGCCCTAGCTGTCCTAGAACTCACTCTATAGACGAGGCTGGCCTTGAACTCAGAGAGCCATCTGTCTTTACCTCCTGAGTGCTGGGAGTAAAGGCATGCACTACTGCTGCCTGGTTTTAGGGCTTTATTTATTTATTTTTTTTTTATTAATGATTAATTGGAGGGCTCAGCTCCCTGGGTTGGTGGTCCTGAGTGTTAAAAGAAAGCAGACTGAGCAAGTCACGGGGAGCAAGCCAGTAAGCATCACTCCTCCATGGCCTCTGCATCAGCTCCTGCCTTCAGGTTCCTGCCTTGAGGTCCTTCCCTGGCTTCCCTAGATGACAGGCTACAAGCTGTAAGGTAAAACAAACACTTTCCTCCCCAGATTGCTTTTGGCCATAGTGTTTTTATTACAGTAATAGAAATCTTGACCAAGACAATGTTGATTTAGCTTATTTCTTTAGAAGTAACATGACTTCATATGCATATTTCAAAATAATTTTTAATTAGCAAGGACAAGAGAGAAGTCAATAAGGGCCAGTGAAAGAAACCAACATTCCTTAGGTGAAACCAAAATCTCCCCGACTTGCGTTTTCTTTACATGTTTTTGGCCTTATAAATTGAGCATATAGGTGACCATACCTGGTTCCCATCGATGATATAGTCATGTTTGGTGGCGTAGACCTTTCCTACAGACACTGCAATAGCGTAAGCCACCACAGCAATGGAAAAGGATGCAGCCAGCATGTCCGAAAACTGGCCCACAGACGGCAGGACAGGAGGCAAGAACCTGGCAAGTGAGAAACTGTTGTGAAGATGTGACAACCTTCCCCACACTTGTCAAGCACTCTATTCACTCAGTGACATGGTTGACACACAAGGACATAGCCCAAGGAAAGAAAAAGAACAGGATATGTGTAAATAAGAACATGTGCTTTTCTACTTTCTAACCGGAAGTTAGTGGTCGCTCACTGCTTTCAGCAGCCCCTGCTTGAGAGAGTTTTGTTTTTGTACCTCTGACATAAATAAATCTGTCCCTATCAATTCTTTAATACAACTTCATCCATGTCACTTCCCATGCAAGATTTTTTTTCTCACACAATTTCATCTTCAAGGTCTTTGACAACACAAGAGATTCTAGGCATGTTATAAATTTTAGTCTGTGTGAAGAGATGTCAATTCTGGTGAAGAGACAAGAAAATATGATACTGAAAGAACTCAGCCAAAAATTCTAAAGAGCCATGATATTTAAAAACATCTTAAATTTAAGAAGGCAAAACCCTCACCCCACATTAAATGTATGTTACTGAAATCACCCTGCAGTCACTAGAATAACCCGATTGAGCTTCCAGACTAACAAAACCAGAGATTCTCTATAAACTATTAAGAATTAAACATTATAAGTTTATGATTGTGAGATTTGTAACCCAAATGTAAAAGTTTGGAGGAAGAGCTTTAGTTAACTATAGAACGTCCATTTTGTGCAATCCCAAAAGTCTCCAGCCATTGAAACAAATCCCCCACCTAGATCATGTATTGACAACATGGGAATGAGAGTCTCAGAGACAACCTGTAGAGAGGTTGTGAGCTGGTGAGCATCCCAGGGTTCTGTTGAACCTGTGTCTCTAATTTTTGATGTGAGAGCTACAGTCCAAAGAGTAAAGTGAGTGGCTTGACATTTATTAGGGCCATGTTAGAGAACGGAATATTAGGTAGTAAGAACTGCCAGACTATTGTGAATCCTCCCCTCACAGGGTTACTTTTCAGACTTCTCCCCCATTCCCTCTCCTATCCTATGTTAGACTCTGGTATGGACTCCAGTTGTAGACAGCTTGTTAGGAACCCCAACCCTTGCTTGAGTGACTCAGTATCACTTGCTAGTGTAGGGCTGATCTTAGAGCTCACTTAATAGGATGCTTCCAAGACCCAGTCAAGTCTATTTCAGATAACTAGAGCTCTATCAAAGCTAAACCCTGAAAGGGTTTTACTTTAGATAATAGCATAATGCTCCTGCCTCCATGACTGTAGTGTTCTCTCTATATATTACCCAATCCTTGATTATTGGAGTTAAAAGTTGTGAAGTATGAAATCAAAGGACTTCAGCCATTCAGTGACTTGATGATTTGAGGCATGTTGTTTAAACCTACCAGATCTGTTTCATTGGCTGTCACAGGAGGGCTGTGCCCTCTTCTCATGAAACACAATGAGATATTATTGTGTAACTAGTTAGTTCCTTGTTACTAGTGGTGCTCAACCTAGGCTGGAAGTTGGCTAAACCCAACACCTTCCCATCACTACTTGTAACTTCACACTGGACTTCAGTGATATCAACCATCTGTCCAAAATCAATTAGTAGAAGCCCTGTCTGGACATCTTCTAATGGCCAAACTAAGAATATCTTTTATTACCTGACACAACACTTCCTAAACCACATGATCACCCCGTGGGCCTGTTAGCCCAACCCCAGCCAACCCAGTCTGACCCAATGAAGGGAAGGAGACACATGAACACACATCCTAAAGACATGAGGATGAGAAGCAGTGGTTCCCAATGGGCCAAATAACACATAAAGGGGCACTCTTGGGGTCAGTAGATATAAGCAATGGTTTCTCCTCCTTTCAATTAATGGAGGATCTCAAATTGTCCTAGCCTTTCCATACTTGCAACAGAAACTGAGTAGTTTCTGTTATGTAACAAACATACTAATTGAATATTTAACTTCAGGTTGGATGGGAATATTTGGCAAATGTTCCCCTAATCCAACCTACAGAATGGTGGTAGGTCACAGGAAACAGCTGTCCCCGTCCTACCATGCTGTCTTTCCTGGGCCACACTTTCAAGTTCACTGTAAAGGACATCAACAGAAAACAGTGCAGTAAATATGATGACAACGAGCACCTCTGTTACTTACTAGTAAAAGAGGAAACAGTCACCAAGAGTTGAGACAAAAAATAGGTTAGTATAGGGAGTGAAATTCAGAACACAAAATCATGCACATGTGTGCACATGCGTGAGTGCCGGCGCGCGTGCGCGCGCACACACACACACACACACACACACACATCATGGAGACAGGGTGGAAGAGAAATACTTGTTGGAATGAATGAGAAACTGGGGGTGGGTGTGAAGAATAGCTGCATCAGGAGAGAGGCAGGCTACGACTGGTGGGGGAGAAGTTTGTGTGAATTCGTCTGGAACACTAAGACACTAACTAGATAATGATAGGTTGTATGTTTTAGCCAAGAAAGAGTAGAGAGGAGGACAGAGCTGTGGGGGCACTGGCAGCTTCCGTTACAAGGCTAGGACAATTTGGGGCCATCCATTAATTGAAAGGAGGAGAAAGTACTGCTTATATCGACTGACCCCAAGACTACTGACGGACGCTGTGGTTAATATTACAGATGTGGTAGACATGTAGGCTTCCTCCTGACTGCAATGTGAGCCACCTCCTCTAGTCTGCATTTTTACGAGCATCCTCAGAGGCATTTCACAAGCTTCAGTTAAGGCCTCAGCTGAGTAATTACCCTTGTCTTACAGAAGAACTTTCCCAGGGCCATACAAGTTGACAGTGACAGAGATGGATAAAGGACCTTGGCCCTTTTCTAATTCACAAAATGTCTAATTATATATGAAATATATATACATATAATGCAACTTATTTATAGGTATGAAAGATAGCATTTTTGTCTGTGGTTGACTATATAATAGAGAATTTAAGTCAGACATCCTAGGAATAAACAGTGCTTAATGCAATCAATGCTAACTGTTAATAAGTTCATATTACATTGTAATTATACATATGTATTTTAATCAGTGGTCTGGTTCTAAATGTACATGTCCTGACTCACTTTAAGACAGTGGAGCATGTAGACTCTGCTTTCACAAATGGCCTGGACTTGGTCTCCACATGCGTTGTTTGTCTGATGCTTGGTGCACATGACATTTCTTCAAAATCGCATGGAAGTAAGACTATCAATAGTGAAGCAAAACCAGTAATAAAAAAGTTTCATTTAAACAAAGTACTGCCCTAGTTTTTTATTAGTGCTACCTGGAAGGAACACCACACTCACCCACTTGGGATGGATTTAACAATGCCAGCATTGTAATTCTTTTCCAAGTTGGCCCCGTAGGAAATGGCAGTGGCAATTATTGTCTGAAATAAAAGAAGAGAAAAAAAATTGAAAAAAAAAAAAAAAAAAACAACTCCACTGGCTTTAACAATTGTTTGCTTGTCAACCTACTTAGTGATGAATTTTCTAACCACATATTCTACTTACCACGATCACTTCTATAGGAATAGGGACTGGGATTTTGTGTTTAAATCGATCATTTAATTCCTTAACAGCCATACAGATGATGATGGTCAGTAGCCCAGCGATGAAATCGGCAATATTGGTGTCACCAATATTTTGAAAAATCTCAATTAGTGTCTGTAAAGAGAAAATGGGTATATATGCCTTATGCTATATAGACACCCACAAAGAAGCAATTCTCCCACATGAACAATCATATCACATCAAATAGTACATGTGAGTCTTATGAACAAAAATCTTAAAAATTGGCCTGGTAAGATGTCTCAGTGGGTTAAGACTCTCACTGCCTTAACTGAGGATGTTGTTCTGTGTTCCATCCTCAGACCCATATGACTCTTGGAGAGAACTAACTCCTGAAAATTGCTCTCTGACCTCCACATCTTTGCTGTAGCACACATAAAAACACACATGTACACACATTTAAAAATTCTAAAACTGTATTGGCTAATCCATTAAGTACATAAAATTTCTAAAATGCATACATGAATAAATAAATAATTTAAAGCTATTTTTAAAATCATAAAAATGTATTGACTAATACAGGAGCATTACATGCAGTTTCTAATACACACACACAAAGTTACTGATGGTGACTAATTGGAGAAGTAAAACAATGGGTGGTTTTTATATTTGTGTGTTTGCAACTCTGTATTTTAGCATAAAATGGAGAATTTTTCAAAGGAAAACTGTGGAATGCTATTGTTTACTTATAATAAAAAATAAAAGTTGTATCTTAATGAGGTTGTATAGGTGCAATTTGTTTTTTTATTTTGTCAATAGGAGTAGTTTTTTTTTTTTAATATGGAACGCTCCATGAATTTGTGTGTCACCCTTGTGCAGGGGCCATGCTAATCTTTTCTGTATTGTTCCAATTTTAGTAGATGTGCTGCTGAAGCAGGTACAGTAGGAGTGTTAATGAAACCAAAGTCCAACAACCCAAAAAGTCCAATTACTTTGCTTTGGTATATAAGCCATCATTCTAAGTAATATTCTTCTCCCAACCTGATGAATGATGCAGGAAATAACAATAAAAACCTCCAAAAAATGTTCCATATGGAAATCCAGATGGCACTGATCAATTTTTTTTAATGACAAATTAAAACCACAGAATGGGTACATAGGTCAAGTATATATTGCTTAGAAGATAGCTTAACACTAAAAGTTATTTTCTCCAAGTGGGCAGATTAACAGGCTCAAGGAAAACTCATTTTGTTTTGTAAACTCGAGGTCTCTGGGGCATCAGAGTCTCCTTCAAAGGAATCAGTAAGGGAGAATCCTAGGCAGAAAACTGGCATCTTTGTTCTGTTTTGGTCTGCCTTAGGTAAGTCGTGTCTCAAGGAGGCACTCCTTAAAAGTAGAGTTGCAAATGGTTGGGAACCACCATGTGGGTGCTGGGAAAGGAACCAATAACTGCCATAACAAGTGCTTTAAACTGCTGAGCCATCTTGCCAGCCCCTGGGAATTAATTTTAACTTATTCAAGGCCACACAAGCAGAAAGTAGTGGAACCAAGACTCTAACTCCAGTCTGTTGATGTTCAAATACTGTGACCTTTAGCCACAGTGCTGCACCGTGTCTGCTCTGCTAGCCTGTTCCTACCTGTCTCGAAGTGAGCGCTTGATAACATTTGCTGAAAGATGGAGTGATTGATGAGGTAACGTGGGATTAGAGCACTGAAATGGAGGGCAGTTCTGGCAACCCCACCCTTTTATATGCGTGTATATTGTTTTCAGATGCTACTTTTTTTTCCCCTTTAGCTCAAGCTGGTTTCAAACTCCCTATGTAGATGAGGATAACTCAGAACGTCTGATCTTTCTGCCTTCACCTCTCGAGTGAGCATTGACATGCATCCCATGATGAGAATTGGCCTAGGGCCTCACGTGTGTTTGGCAAGCACTCTACCAACTGAGCTACACCCCCAGCTCCTGCTGTTTTTTTAATACACTTTTGCATGACTTCATTCCCCCAAGCCAGAGTGACGTCATGTTACTATTATCGCCATGTCCCAGGCATCAGTAACAGACTTTATATAGAGTATATACTTAGATCTAAGAACTTTAAATCCACTTTGGATGATCTAGATTCTTCTTTTGCATCTCTTTTGCACACGGAATCAGCTCTGAATCTAATGTTCCTTTTCATTTATAATTGCGGAGACATTTACATTATACATTTCATGGATGCTCATAATTAGAAAGGGCTTGAGAGACACATTTCCATTAGTTTCATTTGAAAAGCAAGAAAGAAAAAGAAAGGCTTGAAATATTAATTTTACAATAATAACTTCTCTGGAACTTGCCACATGCTACTCCCTGAGCCAATTATCCAACTACTCTTTTCTGACAATCCAGTGAGGTAGATGCTATTTGCAACCCTATTCTGCAGAGAAGGAAACTGAGGCATGGTGATTTGTTCCTAAAACTAATAAGTAGCAAAGTCAAATGTTGAATCCAGACCTACTCAGCCTCAAACCTGAGCTTTCAGCCAGTTCCCCATATGATCCGTCTAGGGGTCACTTAGCTTCTGAGAGGCAATGTCAGACCAGAAATCAAGTCTGTGACATCTCAGCCCTGTCTTTGTTTGTTAGGCCACTTCATAGCCCTTAATCTTCTGAAGGCCATAGCATCTGGGAAAGCTTTGGAGCAGTTGAAAATGGTTTGGAAAATGTCAGTCATCCTGTTTGCTTCTCTCAGAGAAGTGTGTTTTGGTGGCTCAGTGTACAGAAAACAGATTCTCTAGGTTCAAGATGGAGAAAGAGGGAACCGTGATGCTTCTGTAGTGCTACCCAACACTTACATAGATAATGGAGAGGATGCCATTGTAGTTTTTGGTTGAGACATTGAGCACGATCTTTAGCTGTGAGACCAGCACTTGGAAGGCAGCAGCGGTTGTGAATCCGCCAACCAAAGGATCTGCCAAATACCTCACAATGAATCCTATCTGCAAACCTCCAAACACCAGCTAGGGTAAGAAGAAAGGGAAAAAGTTACACGTTTGCCTGAGAGAAGGACCAGCTCTGGAAATAGTAACAAGTTAAGCTTTGCAACAGTGAAAACATTGGTAGTCTGCCTGCGGGACAAAATCACTTGTATGAAACAAGTGAGAATTTCTGGCCTCTCCTTCCCATCTACTACGTTAGAACTCAAAATCCATATGCAATGTAAAATTCAAGTGTTTCCATCTATGTGCTATGAAAAGCAAAAGTCATGTCGCTTCTTTCTATGGCTTCCAGGCCACATGGTGGAGCTCATTTGAACACTTTTTCCTTCATGTGTCCTGCACCCGTTCCAAGCCCACCCTCAGTTAAATCACTTGTTTCTCTTTGCTTCCTTTTCTCTGACTTTGGTGATGAGTGATTCTGGTTTTTGTTTGGTTTTTAAGTTTTTAAGGTTTTCAAATCCATTTTAGCATCTGGCCTGAAACAATGTTGTTATAGAATATATATTGTATATATTCTAATATATTATATATTCTAATATACATTATATATTCATATATATATTTGGTTCAGTTAGATTGTTTTACAGTTACATGCATCTTTAAGTCTCCATACTTTAAAGCTAATTATTTCAATAAGAATGACACTCGTTTGTGTTTACATTACTGTCTATTACCTGTATGATTCCAACTAGAAGAGTGAGGGTGCTCGCAAGCAACACTCGTGCCGCATCTCTGGATCCAGTGTCTAACACGGTCGAGTTCAATGCACTTCCATTACCACTGGGCACAAGAAAGTGGTCATCCGGCGCCATGCTCAGAACAACAGACCCCACCATTAAACTGACCACTGGGAAAGGGCCTGGGGAAAAAGGGTCTGTTAATGCAGCAATACTATATAACCGACATTTAGGCTCAACACGTCTGTGTACAATTAGAAAGGCACGTGATAGTTAGCTGTAACCAAGAAATACTGTTTCAAGAGTCTGAGAAGTAGATGTCTCAAGTCATTCCTGACTCAGAGAGGACAAGGTAGTGTGTAAATGGGAGGTACTTAGGCAGTGTTCAGAATGCTTGGTGAGTGCATGGCAAGGTGCTACCTCCTCCCATGTGGGATCCTTATGGCCCAGGCATGGGAGCTATCAGAGACACATGCAAACTGAATCTTTAATTGTTCAAATTTAATGTTTGTCCACTATGATCTCCTCTCTTAGAGTATCCAAAATCCTGATCTCTGAACACAAGAACCTCCACCAATATCACAGTGTCCAAATTGACAAAGGATTAAAATAAATAATTTTTGATCATATGCCAGTTAATAAAATCCTGTTTTTTTTTTAAAAAGACTTATTTATTTTATGTATATCTGAGTGCTCTACCTGCATGTACACCTGCATGCCAGAAGAAGGCATCAGATCCCATTACAGATGGTTATGAGCCACCATGTGGTTGCTGGGAATTAAATTCAGGACTTCTGGAAGAGCAGCCAGTGCTCTTAAGTGCTGAGCCTTCTCTCCAGACACGATCCTATTTTTTTTTAAGTTCTTATTTATTCTATTTACTACTTGCTTTTTTCCCATGATAATGATTATCCTACCCTTTGATTATAAAAGGCTTTATGATTGAGAGCCCTTAATACCCAAACTTAGTAACCAGGAAGATCTAAACACAGGGAATGTCAAAGGCAGAGAGCGAATGTCTCTTACTGATTGGTTCTCCAAAGAGAGGAAGTTGATTCAGTCAGTAAGTCTCTCCTGACCTGCTTCTGCAGACAGGTCAGAGGCTAAGTACCATGAGAGACACGGCCATGCCCAAGGGCTTGGGATAGACTAGAGGACATGACTACATTTGCCTTAAGATCATTATCCAGGCAAGACATCTCACAGCACATAGACACAGCAGCAAATTTGTCTTCATTGTTGATGTCAAAGTGGCACAAAATCTCATCAAAACATTTATTTTCTGCAATGGTGCAGACAAAAAGAAAAAAAAAAAAAAACCTACCTTGAATGTTAAGAATGAAAGGAAATTCCATTGTGACCATGCCAAGAAGGAGTGTGAAGCTTTTTTTTTTCTAAATTGTCTTGCAGGATTTTACTAGTCTTCCAATATTATCTTATTAAAATAACTGTTCTTTAATTAAATAACAAATCAGTATTTAGTGACCATAATTCACTAAATATAAAATTAACCTAGTGACGGAAGTACATTTACATCCTGTAAAGACTTTTCCTTCTGTCCTATGTTGGAGGAGAATGCTTTTAAATCGTCAATTTTTATTACACTTAAAATTTTCAAACCGTGATAAAATTAAAAAGTATGTTTTAATTTTCAGCCTTTCAATTTCATCTTCATTAAAGCACAGTCCCATATATAGCTAACATTGCCAATTAATAAAGAAAGTGGGCAAGGCACTGAAGTTTGGTTCCTCTGAACTCATGGACAAAGGTCTGGAGGCACTGTATACGTAACATAGCAGAAACAATTTACAAATAAATTTTTGCAGCTGTAAAATATGCTTGTCATTACCTACTGAGATGTGTCTTGATGTTCCAAAGATAAAATATGTCAGGATAGGGAAAAAGGCGGAGTAGAGACCATATTGAACAGGAACAGCAGCTAGCAGAGCGTAAGCCATCCCTAAAGGTATAACCAGCACAATAAAAGTTACAAACAAACAAACAAAAAATACAGTATGTTTGCACTACACAAAGAAAGGCTTTTTTTTTTTTTTCAGAGACATACTCAGTTTATGGATTCAAAACATCAGCCAGTCCTGAGTGGTTTTCTTATTTTGCATACAAACCTTGGCTATGCTAAGATACTGACTCTGACTTGGCTGGGATAGTGAGTGTTTCTACACCCATCCCCTGCTCAAATGAACTGACTCCACCACTCAATAGTCACTAGCTGGTGATATCAGTTGGAAAATAATCAAATCATCTCCTGTAGAATTTGGTTAGCCCAGTCCAAAAGCCCAGACCAGCTTACGTGGGTAGTTCTGTTTGAGCCTGTGCTCCTCTGTGCTCTAAAGGACATAGGCATCATTGTGCTTTCTCTTTCCTGAAAAACCGATGTTAGATAAAAAGCAAGACAACTCTCCCCTGATGAGGGAGGCAGACCCACTAGTAGGCTGTGCCAGACATCCTCTGAGCTGAGTCTCAGGCTATGGGGAAAACAACACTTCAGTGGACATGGGAGTTGGAAAAGGATAACAACATATTCTTTCCCTTAGTTAAATATTCTGGCAGACAACATGCATTGTTTCTCTATTTCACACTTCAGGAGCGAAAATTCAGACCTTTAATTTGAGTCATTAATAAAGAACCATTTGCAATGATATTGAAAACTTACTGACAACCTAAATGACCTGACTCTCTTACACTTAAGTTTATTTACTGAATGCATATCTTCCTATAAATAAACAGTTGGCTAAATTATACTTTAAACATGGCAATTTTATGTTGTAGGGGGATTTGGTGGAGGGAGGGACATATGAAATTCAAAGGAAGGTTACTGATGTAATATAGAAACACTTTTCCCTAGCATAACCAAATGTAAGTAAAACTTTAAAAAAATTGTTACATTTTAATTTATTCTGTGTGCACATACATGTGTATGTGTTGTGGAAGAGATGGGGAAGTAGCTGTGCGTGCCACAATGTGGATGTGAAGCTGAGAGAACTTTCCAGAGTCACATCTCTCTACAGTGTGTGTCCTGGGGACCAAACTCGGGTCTTTGTATTACTGATGCATTTATCTTTTGAAAATTTTGTATGCGTGTATGCCTGTGTGGTATACACGTGTGATGTATGCATGCATGTGTCCAGAACACTAGACTAAGGAAGACATCAGGAGTCCTGCTCTCTAGCTCTCTATTTCATTCCCTTAAGACATCATCTCTCACCGAACCTGGCTAGGCTGGCTGTCAGCAAGTCTTTGTAATCTTCCTGTCTCTGCCCTTTCACAGTGCTGGTGTTAAAAGCAAATGACCATGCTCCCTGCCTTTCTACATGGATACTGGGGATTTGAACTCAGATCTTCATGCTTGGGCAGCAAGTGCTCTCAACTGCTCAGCTGTCTCCCCAACCCACTTTTTTTTTTTTTAAAAATACTCTAGTTACTAAAAGCAAGTAAGAATAATGTGTCCCAGGAACGTAGAACAGAAAGAGAGGAGATCCACACAGAAAAGACTGGAAAGAGAGCAGAGAGGAAGAAGGCCTAGCCTACACTACTTGTTTCCTATAGACAGTTTTCAAGTTCTCAAAGAAAGAGTTCCAGGAACAAGGTGCTGTGTCTCTTCTTCATTCTTTGTCTCTGCCCCTCCTCCTACACTTCTTAATATGCCTGGGACACAGGGATGGATATTTTCAGTTTTCATACACAGCATCTATTTAGGGGTAACTTTTATTCGTGTACAACTGGTTATCTTTATTGCAAAGGAACTTGGTGCAACATTTTTGAAATAATACCGTCTCTAAAGAAAAGACTATTGAGTGAAAGTGTGAAGTCCATGCTGGCGCACAGATTGGATAGGATGGCCGAACGTACGCTAAATTGAAACCATCTGAAGGGAAAGGCCTTCCACCATGTAAGGATTCAACATGACAGGCCATGAGTCTAGACTTCTTAGCTTCAAAAAGTATGAGAAACAAATTCCTTTATGTATTAAGTAGATCAATAAATGTCAAAGATAAAACCAGGCAGGAAACTCCCCATAGCTATGAATAAAGATACCGACAAAGGGCTTGTGGGTCTTCTGTGGCTTTAATACGATTTTTGTTGTTGCTTTGTTTTGTCTTAGGACTGGGCTTCTCTGTGTAACCCTGGCTGCCCTGGAACTCACTCTGTAGACCAGGCTGGTCTCAAACTCAGAGATTTGTCTGCCCCTGCCTCCTAAGTGCTGGAATTAAAGGCATGAGCCGCCACCACCTGGCTAGGAATTTGCTTTTACTTTTTAGCATTAGAAATCAAAAGACCCCAGGATCCTGAGCAAATGCCAGATGCCTCTCCCAGCACTTTCAGGGCCTAGCTGGTAAGCAAAACCCACTTTCTTAACGAGGGCGGGGTGGTGGTGGCACATGCCTTTTATCCCAGCACTTGGGAAGCAGAGGCAGGCAGATTTCTGAGTTTGAGGCCAGCCTGGTCTTCAGAGTGAGTTCCAGGACAGCCAGGACTACGCAGAGAAACCTTGTCTCAAAAAAAAAAAAAAAAAAAACAAACAAACAAAAAAAAAAAAAAAAAACAAAAAAAAGAAACAAAAAAAAGTATACCTTTCCTCTCCCTTCACTCTTTCATAAAGTTCCTCCACATTCTCGAGACTTCCCTTCCTGACATCCTTTAGACAGATCTCTTCTGCCAAGCAACTCTTGACAGCTCAGTAATATGGTCTAATAGCTCCTGCATTAAACAAAGTCTTCTTCCTTCCTGCTACCTTCATCCTGTGTGCCTTTCCAATTCCTAGTGAAACCTCTTAAAGGTTGTATGTGCCCTCACCATTGTCTCCAGTTACCAGCCCTTCAGTGTTTCCTGCCCTGCCCCCATCCTTCCAGCTAGGCTTCTGATCCCACGTCTGGTTAGCTTTTTTTCCCTTCCAGCTTTGTGAGACAAACTCGCTCAGTTCTTCATTGCCCTTTCCTCTTTCCTGTCAGCCTTCTCTTTTCCATTCTCCCCGGCGACAGCAGGCATCCCGTTCTTTTCTTTTAGTGTATGTTTTTAGTGTAATATGCTGGTGATTTGCAATGCTCAGCAAGCTCAGATGACAAGTGGGACCACACCCAGCTCTGGGCCTTTAACTGATGAGTTCCAATATGGTCCTTTCTTGAGGTTTTCTCTTGTCTAGCGCAGACCTCTCTCCTTTGACTTTACCCTAATGTCAGCTTCAGCTTTTTTTTTTTTTTTTTTTTTTTTTTTTTTTTTTTTTTCCTGGAACAAGCAATTGCTATCTCACAGAATCTCAACCTAGCATGTCCTAGAATGTCTTCATTCTTCACCTGACACATGCTCTTCTGCAGCCAGTCTTTGTCATTTTAACAAATGACAGTCATGTTCCCAATTTGCTTAAACCAACACCTTAGAGCCTCCTGAGTTTCATCTGCTTTCACCAGTACATAATGGGGGTTGTGGCTGCAGAATATATATTTCATATCTTGCAGCACTCTCTGAGTCCTGCTTGATCTAGCTCAAGGTGAGAATCCTATCCTCAGGGCTGAAGCAGTGAGGTTCACTGGGGACATTATGTAATCAGGCCCCTGAGAGTGTCTTTTTGCTTCACCCAAAACCCCAGTGCTGTCTGATCTTATCTCAGATCTCACAAACATACCCCACACCAGAATTCTCCTATGCCTCCCTGTTTGTCCTCAGGGCCTTTGCATCTTTCCCTAGTGTTTTTCTTTCTGCTATCTCATGGCTCCCAGTCACCCCTTGGGCTCTGTCTAAATCTCTCCTCTTGGGTTAGGCCTTCTTTTACCATAGTATGTAAAACAGACCTCTCTTCCCAACTTAGTTCCCATCATGCTACAGCCTCATGTCTACCACTGAACTTAGGTTCCACAAGGTCTGGAACCTGTTAGTGATAGCTGAAGACCCGATGTACAGAATTGGGCCATTAAGGGTTATTATGTGCATGAGTGATAAGTATGAGTGTGTGAGAGAGCCAAACTAACGTCCCAGACATGTACCTAACAATGATAACCTTGTAGCTTCATTTCTGAAAAACAGGCTACTTATATAATGAGGAACTAAGCTGGGTGGTGGCGGTTCAAACCTTTAATCTCAGCACCCAGGAGGCAGAGGCAGGAGGATCTATAAAACTAGTTCCAGGACAGCCAGGAATACACAGAGAAACCCAGTCTCAAGAAAACAACAACAAAATGGGGGGGGGGGGGTGGCTACAGTTGCAAGCTATGAATCACTGAATCCCAAAGCTAGCACTCACTCACCCACTAGAAGATCCAAGGCAAGAACTTCTCATTTGTTAAAGGGACTGTAATGATGGTTCCTATCTTACAGTTCATATAAGAATGAAATGAAATGAATCTGATACATATTAAGCAAAATGTATTTCTTTCCCTCCTACTGGGAGTTAAATCTAGGATCCCATGCATGGCATCTGGGGAACAGGAGCTTTCTCCATCCCATGGCTATTTAGGGTCTGTCCAGCAGAGACCAGCACATAGTAGGTAGCACATAGTAGGTAAAATGTGTTTATACATGAGTCAAGCATTCTACCACTGAACTCTATTCCCCAGTGGTAAAAGTAGATCTTTATAACACAGTTGTCTATGACAACTGAGAACACCTGGGGCTCTAAAAACACATTTCTCATGTATAAAGATGATTTATTGTCAGGAATGAAACTCAGTCTTTTCATTAAATATTGATTGAGCTACCTACTATGTGTTGGGCAGATCCTAAATAGCCATGGGATGGAGAAAGCTCCTGTTCCTCTGGAGCCCTGGGGTGCTGCTATTTTACAGTGTTTATTTATTTATTATTTATTGGGTTTTTGTTTTTTGTATGTTTGGTTTTTTTTTTTTTTTTTTTTTTTGAGACAGGGCTTCTCTGTGTAGACCAAGCTGACTTCAAACTCAGAGCTCCACCTGCTCTGCTTCCCAAGTGCTGGGATCAAAGGCGTGCACCATCATGTCCGAGTCATAGATTTTAGAGTACAGTATAGAACATACTCCCCCCTTCACCTTTGGGATCTAGGGCACACTGAGTCCAACCAAGGCTCCACATTGGGACTGCAGAGCCTCCTCCTCCTCTGTGGGAATGCCCTGCCTGCTCTGAGTAACTGAAGAGCTCCGAAGCCAGGTGTAAAGCACAATATTGCCTAACCTCTGTGACAAGTGTCTGAAAGAGTCTCAAGCTCTCTTTCCACGTTCCCACACCCTGCATCACTTCCCATTACTTGGCCAACTCAGATGTCACCTTCAGAACTCAGCTTTGACCTTCTACTTCCAGGAAGTCATCTCCGGCCCCGTAAGAGTGGTTAAAACCCACCTCATTGACACTGTCCTAGTAGAGGACATTTCTCTTGCTACAGCTTTAACACACTGCACTCTGAGCATTCATGTCTCCTTGGGGCTATGAGTTCAGCACATCTAAGTCTTGATAGTTTACCTAGTGTCTACAACACACTAGATAGCTTGTAAATTATACCAGATAAATGAGTGCTCTTGTCATAATTTGGAAGCTTTGTGAAATCTGATGTCTGTCACTGGCTAAGATATTCCCTCTCTTATCCTTTAAAGTGCATTCAGGATGCAGATCAAGATCTGTGTGGGGAATGTAAATAAAGTAATTTAAGAAGCTGAAAGCGTTGGTTTTTAAAAAACCATCAGAACAGAATACAGAATTCCAGATCATATTATTTGTCATGAGAAGTACTGCTTTACAAAACTTTAGCTATGTGTGTGCATATCACGACCCAATTCATATTTCTTCCTGTGCACTGTGGTCAGTAACTTTGGGAAGCTCCAGCTTGGGACCATAATCTGTAGCCACACAGCCAAGGAAACAACAATGTTTCCCAGGAAGATATCTTTATGGAAGAGGAGAAGACAGGTGGCTGTTTACTAAGCTGAAGACCTTAAGAGAATGAGCACTGGTCCGTGGTTGGAGGAGTAAGGGAGTCATGAACCTTTGTGGGAGATAGTAACTTATGATCACTGGAGACCGATCCACCAGCATCTTACCTTGCAGGGTACCCACTAGCCCAGTGCTAACTCCAGAGATGATGTCACTGAGTAGCCATTCCTTGACCCGGTATTTTGGGAGCCAGTCCAGAATGGGCAGGAGAGCCTTCAGCACACCAAAGGCTCTCTTTCTTGAGCAACTGTCAAAAGAGCAGGGAAATAGGGTGTCTGATCCAGTTTTCATCATCACCAGTTGTAAATCACAAAGTCATTTACCAAATTCTGCTGCTTTTTTTTTCTATAACTAGTTAGAAAAACAATGAGTTCCATGAGAAAAATACTGACAGAAATGCTTGCCATGTTTTTGCCAAGAATTGTATCTATCCTTTTAAACTCCTCACTGTTCTAGGAAACACAGGATTAAGTGTCTCCTCCCCTTGTCCACCTTTTTAATCCTCTGAGAAAATATCCCTACACAAGAACTCACTTTCTGGCCCAGCCAGAAAATGATCAGTGTGGAGTCGCTGTGTGAGATTAATTTTTAGGCTCCTAAAGCTGGCATTGCCTTCTTTAAGACAAATAAACACAGGACTATTTTGGCAATACAAGCTTAGAGTCACTTTTTAACCAAACTTCTAGTGTGATGAATTTATACTTTGTAACTTGTTACTTACCAATTTTAAATGTAACAACCTACAGATAAAAATAAAAATACCAACAGAACTTCCACTTTTAAAAGATATTTTAAACATTATAATTATGGAATAATTGCAAAGTTTTGGTAGGTAAACACAAGTTTGGTATTAAGGGATTATTGTATGTGGATAATAAGGCATAGTTATATATTTTAAGTCCTTGGAGATTCTCTCTCTCTCTCCCTCCCTCTCTCTAGATATATAGATAGAGATAGAGATAGAGATAGAGATAGAGATAGAGATAGAGACAGAGATAGAGATATAGAGAGATCTCTTTATCTGCCACTGCCATGTGGATTCAACCAGTTGCAGAAAATTAAAAAAAAAAAATAAGAAAAATGTAGTGAACATATGAAGGGTCCCTCACCCCTGTTTCCTAAACTTTACAGTGTGACAGTGGCTAACAGCACAGTTAGATGGTGTTAGTATTATAAATAAGATAAAGATAGCTAAAACTATGCAGGAGGAGGTATGAGTTATATGCAAACATTCACCTATTACATATAAGGGACTTGGGAATTTGAGGGTTTTGCTATGGGGGAGAAGGGTCCTAAAACCGATCCCCTATAGATACTAAGGCTAACAGTAACAGACTAAATGTCCAATATGTGGGATTTATAAAAATCATACTGGATCCAGGCAGTGGTAGCGCTCGCCTTTAATCCCAGCACTTGGGAGGTAGAGGCAGGTGGTTTCTGAGTTGGAGGCCAGCCTGGTCTACAGAGTGAGTTCCAGGACAGCCAGGGCTACACAGAGAAATCCTGTCTTGAAAAACAAACAAACAAACAAACAACAAAAAATCATACTGGAGAGCCGGGAGGTGGTTGTACAAAATTCTCAAAAAAGGTAAAAAAGAAAACATCTTTAAAAAGAAAATACCCCAAACAAAATACATTATATGCATATAATAAAATCTCAAAAAATTGTCAGTGGTGGTGCATGCCTTTAGTCCCAGCACTCGGGAGATAAAGATATTTTTATAAGAAGAAAATATGGCGATTAGCTGAGTGTCTGCCACGTTTTTAAAGTTTGTGGTGTCTGATTCTGGGGCTTCTTGGGGTTTGAGGACTTGATGGTTTTGCCTAGGGATCCCACTGCCTCCTGAAGCACTTGGAACACCTGTCTCTTAGCTTTAATCCCAGGTCTCTGAAAGTGATCCTGATCTCGGGTGTGGCCAGACTTGTCCGGCATCTGTTAGATGAACCCCTTTCCTAACAGTTTTTTTTTTTTCCTCTAACTTCACAAGAAGGAAGCAGGGAGCCACTGGACCCCAAGGTACACTCCAAGTTTCATTAGAATGCGGGGAGGGAGGGAGGGAGGGAGGGAGGGAGGGAGGGAGAGAGAGAGAGAGAGAGACAGAGACAGAGACAGAGACAGAGACAGAGACAGAGACAGAGACAGAGACAGAGACAGAGACAGAGAGGAGCAGTGACCAGATTCCCACTTCTCCACTAAGTTTCTCCAGGCAAAGCTGCAGTAATTCCAGCCCCAGATTCCTGGAGCTACCCTTGTCCCGCGCCAAAAGCGCGAGCGCGGCGGGTACACCGCACCGGGCGACGGCGAGCGCTCCTTCCCCGGACGGGTGGCCCCCGGCACCTGCCAGCTGCCCGCGGTACCTGCAGCTCCGCGCCAGGCTGTCCCGCAGCGTCCTGCGCTCGGGCAGGCGCCGCTCTCGCTGCTGCTGGAAGGTGAGCTCGCTGTACACCGGCCGCGACACCGCGTAGCTGCAGCTGTACTCCGCGAGCTGCGGCGGCTCCGACCTGCCGCCCCGGGCTGCCATGGCCTGCGAACCCGAGGACCGCCGGCCTGGAGGGGACGCGACAAGGGAAGACACTCGGAAACCTGGAGCGAGCAAACGGCTTGCAGCGGGCACCTGGAAGTAGCCTCGGGTGCCACCTGTGGCAGCGGCTTCGGTCCTTGGCGCTGGCAACAATCTGTCCCTACGGCCAGACACCTGCAGGACAGCACCTGAGGACTGCAGCTTCTCCCGCACCAGATACCCGGGAATCCCCAATGTCCAGGGAGTGAACTCACTTTGAGGGTTTGGGTGTTGGACTGGGTGGCCTCCCTGAGGCAGTCAGGGCGCTGTCCGCGTTCTGAAAATCTCCCCCTGGACCGGACAGGGGCCCGTGTGACACAGAAAGGGTCGGGTACTCCTCGAACTCTATCGGAGGCGCAGCTCCAGGTACACTCTGGGCTGCGGCAGTGCAGTCCCATTTAAGGACAGGTGCGAGTTTCCCGGTCTGACCCCTAGCTTCCTCTTGTCTCGCTTTTTCTGGTGTCTGTCCTGCCCTCCTCGCCGGCGGCGCCTGACCAGTCCCATCCCCAGAGAGTTACGACAGGGCGGGGGTGCAGCCGGCTGCACCTTCTGTGATGAACTCACCTGTTTGGGCTCCAGAGTTCTGCCTGACCCGAATGCCCCGGGACAGTTTTCCTGCTGCTTTTATAGCGTTCACCCAAAGCGGTGGAACGTTTTATTTAGGGAGCAACAGAGACACCTTGGTGGAAGGGAAGGACACAGACAGCATTTTTTTTGCCCACGAATCTCACCAGAAAAAAAAAAAAAATCCCACCCCTCCTGTTTTCTTTCCCTTTCCTAAACCCAGAGAGCTGTAACTCTAAATGGTCGTCTCACAGGGGCACCAGATCTTCACCTATACCACAACTACTACTGCAACTACTACTAAGCCTGTGAGAGAAATCAGGGACAGATCAGAAAAAATGGGGACTCATTTTTCTGAGAGGAAAACAGCTTCTGTGTTGGAGCACCCAGGTCCCAGGCTCCTTTGCTGTCAGAATCCAAGACCTGGTCCATGTGCATTTACCCTAAGTGGGCAGAAGGAATAGAGGTTAATGTGGTTTGCATAGCAATAAAGCTTTCGGATTCTCAAAAGTCCGTGGATGTAGTGAAGATTATAGTTCACTCACTGACTTTAGACACAAATTCTTTTCACTTTTGTGCATGTGTCTAATTCACAAGCTCAGGAGTAGAGGTGGCCCCTTTCTCTTCTCTCATGCCTCTTGGACTCTTTGATCTCTTCTCCTCTGGCTAGAAAATCAGGAGGCGATACATTGAGATAAGCAAGAATCAAGGCAAGGGATGAGTAGGGAATTCCAATGTTTACTGGTTTGTATTCTGTTGGAATGAATCTGGGTGAAACTACCTCGTGTTTAAAATAGGCGCAGAAGGGTTTGGAACTTCAGATCATTCATGGTGCCCATTGGACACTGACTTTCAGTCACCCACTTGGGAAATACATACCATGACGATTTAATAAATTCCCAGAAAAAAAATTTCAGGAGAACTCTACTGTAAATCCCCTAGTCAATATGTTGCAAGCATGTGTGGTTTGTTTTATTATTTTTTTCCTTACACTGAAGGATGAATGAGTCACCAGCTTTCAACAGATTTTCAAAGGATTACTTGACCCAAAGAGGTCCAGAACCAGCCAGGCATGATGGCATGTCTCAAGAGACTTGGGAAGCTGAGATGGGAGAATCACTTGAGTCCTTGAGTTTGAGACCAGGTAGTCCAACAAAGAGAAAGCGAGAAAGAAGAGAAGAGAGAGAACATAGAGAGGACAGGGACACAGAAAAAGAGATGCACACACACACACACACACACACACACACAGAGAGAGAGAGAGAGAGAGAGAGAGACAGAGACAGACACAGAGACACAGAGACAGAGAGACAGAGAGACAGAGAGACAGAGAGACAGAGAGACAGAGAGACAGAGACAGAGACACACAGAGAGAGACAGAGAGATTTTAAAACAGTTAAAAGAGACCTTGTCCCACTTCTAAACTATGCTGCTGCCTATATAGTTTAAGACGTGATTATGTGGCCTCCTACCTGCCTCCCCATCACTAACAGACTTCAAGCCTCTGGAACCATAAGCCAAAAAGTAAACTGTTTCTTTTCTAAATTGCTTTTCGTCAAAGAAGCAGAGAAGTAACTAAACATGCTCTAAGAACGTTGTTGTTATAATGATGTACATGTGTGAAGATGTATTGATGGAATGTAGTAGTTTGTATACTATCTTAGAAATTTAATAACTCTAAGAATTTGGGGACCGTTGGGATAGTTCAGTGAATAAAGAAAGGAGCTTGCCACCAAGACTGTCAGCCTGAGTTCAATTCTCAGGCCCTACTCTCACAAGTTATTCTCTTACTAACTTTAACAGCACGCTATGCTACTTTGCATACAACACAAAAATAAGTGGAAAAATGTGTAATACAACTTTGTTTTCAGAACTTAATCATCACTCTGTTCATATGGCCTGTATGTATCTGAACAGTGGATTACTGACCTTTTCCCATTCCAGGAAATATCTTTTCTATAGCAAAAGTAAACATTCACGGACAGAATAGTATCTGCATGGCAGGACTTGGTAAGACTAGAGAAATTACTTTCCTCGTAGATAAAAGACAGACTCTCTGACTTTGGCTACCTTTTTAAACAGTGTGCCAGCTAAATTGGTTCACTGGGTAAAAGGCACTTGCTACAACGCCCAGTAACTTGAGTTTTGATTCTTAGGACCTAAAAGAAAGAACTGGCTCCTACAAGTTGTCTTATGATCTCCACATGCCCCCACACAAAATACGTAAGTCAATGTAAAAATGAATGAAAAAATAAAACACAAATCCAGAGAAGGGTGGGAATTGAACACAGCTAATCTCCCGTCGTGTTACATTAAACACCCTCCGATTAATCGCTTTCTAAATCAAGTCTCACCTATTTCACATAGAAGTGGAGTGTATCTCATTTACCCAGAATTTAATCACATCCATGTTTTCCCCCAAGGAAGTAAATGTGACACTTCCAAATATACATCAGAGGGCAATATTGCTACCGTGAGTGATAGTTCACAGTCATCGAGGATTTTAAGGGACAGGTGAGGTGAAATGCTGCTGTCATCCCAAAGGCCCCGAGGCGGGAACAGAGTCAGAGTTTTCAGGGCCAGCCTGGTCTGCTAGAAAGTTCCAGGCCAACTGGGCTATATAAGGAGATCCTGAATCCAGTCTCAAAAACAAGCAAGTCAACCCTAAAAAAACAAACAAAACAACAAACCCACTTAGACTTATTATGTGTCAGACCGTCCCACTGTCAGATCTATATTCATTCATTCAAGAGTTTATTAAGAATTCATTATTAAGAAAACCCATATCACACCAAGAACTAGGCTGTCTTGGAACTTGTTACTGCAGTCTGGGGGCTGGCCTCAAACTCAGCAAGAGATTCCTGAGTGCTAGAAGTTAAGGGTGTTTGCCACCATGCCTGGACAAGAATGCTGTATTTAAAGAAATCTTGATTCTGATTCTTACAACTGTCTACGTTTGAACATGTTTGGGGTGTACCATAGATAGCTCTTACTATATTGAACATGGACTTCAGTTGAATCATTTCTCTTAAGAGAGCACATTTGGAAACCATGGTGAGTCACAGGTACACTGGAATCCCAGCTCACCTTTCAGACTGCACTTGGTGAGCAACAGATAACCACGAAGAAACAGTGACCAGGAAGTGCAAGTCTAATTCTGAATTTTTGCTTTTTAATTCTTGTTGATTTTTCCCCCAATAGATGCTAAATTCTGCCAGTTTTATATAAGAAGAGACCTTAACACTTTGAACTTTTCTGACCCACCTCTCTCCGAGGAGCTTCCTGGCTTGTAGCCAAACAGTTCTGTTCTTGTTTTCAGTTTCCTGTTTATTTTTTCTTCTGCTGCTTACAAGTCCTTAAGAACATATTCCCCTTATGATAGTAAAAATAGAGGCGTGGGTAAGCTGGAAGATAGCTCAGTTTGTAAAGCACCTCTAAGTGTAAGGAGGATCCACGGGGGTTCACTGGCCGGCCAACCAGCCCGCTTTGGAGTTCCAGCAGGGAGAGACTCGACTCAAAAAATAAAATAATAGCACTTGACAACACCAAAAGATGCCCTCTGGCTTACACACACACACAACACACACACACACACACACACACACACACACGACACAGAGACACAGTCAAAGACAAAGACAGAACTTTAAAAACCTCCGTAAGCATGTTTTATAAAAATTTAATTCATAAATACCAAAATATATTAATTACATTATTTATATTGAATATTAGAATATATTAACTATTAAACATAAATATAAAATGTATTTATAAAAGTATAAAATTTATAAATTTTAGATTTAAGCCCATTAACCTTAAAATATTTTTTAATGTCAATAACAATATAATTCACTATATTCCTCAGACCATACATTTGGATTCCCTAATATGAATACAAATTTGTTAAGAGTTTGAGTTAATCTATATTTATCTCTTCCTATCATGAAACAATGGCATAGTTTTTCTAAGCAACAAACAATTTTTTTTTTGCAACAAACAATTTGATAACCCTTTCAGGTTTTTTAAATTGTATTTTACTCTCATAATTATCGCTGCCAATCTTATACCATAAATCCTATAGCGTGTTATGAAAGGAGACAAGGGAAAGTTGCTTAAATGCTGTGGTGCGCTGATTGAATGTTGAAGTATTCTGAGTATTAACTCATTCATCCATTCATCCGTCCACTTGTATTTATTGAGTCCCTTGTTTGTATGAGAGATGTTTGTAAGTACTGGGTATACAGCAGTGAGCAAGTCTGACAGAGTCAATGCTCTCATAAGATTTATATCCTAGTAGGGCAGTGAACACCAGTCATTAAAAAAACCATAACCCAAAAGCAAATCAAAACAAAACCATAAAAACCTCAGAGTAGGTCATGGTGGTGCACACCTTTAGTCTTAGCATTCAGGAAGCAGAGGAAGGCAGATTTCTGAGTTCAAGGCCAACCTGGTCTACAAAGTCAGTTTCAGAACAGCCAGGGCCACCCAGAGAAAGTTTGTCTCAAAAACCAAAACCAAAACCAAAACCAAAGCCAACCAACCAAACAAAGCCCTTAAGGTAATATCCTATTATGTTTTAAAAATATACATTTCTTGAATATCGATGTTGAATTGGAGAAGTAAGCAGAACAATGTCTTACAGAATTCCATTTCTTGTTGAAGGTATGTGGGGGCGGGGCACGAGCATGAACGCCTTTTTTTTTTTTTTTTTTTTTTTTTTTTTTTTTGCTGAGGAGGCGACTTTTGAAGAGAGATTGGAAAGACGAGGAGACAGTCCTCCTGGAAAAAGCAGCAGAAAGGCTAAAATCCCGAGATAGGGAAAAACAAACTAAGAGCCATGGTGAGAGAAACGCACATATATCAGACCTGGAGGTGGCAACTAGGTATCCTTTGGATGCACATAGCCATGGGAACAGACATTTAAAGAGTAGACAGGTAAGCATCAAGTCCTTGAGTAGTCCAGCATTTAGGTTTGGATGTTGATTGCCTCCCAAAGCCTCAGAGTTTGGGCTTTGGGTAATGCTCTTAGGAAGTGCTTGAAGGGGTGAGGTCTAGTGGTTTGTCTTCAGAACACCATTGGAGGTGGATCTTTGAAGAGAATTATACTTGACACACAGACATACATGCAGGGAAAATATACATGTACATAAAATAAAGACAAATTTTAAATTTCAATTATTCTTAATTACCTCCTAAGTAATTAATAGATTTAACTTGGGGTTATAGTAGCACCTTATACCAAATATGTCTCCACAGGTTAAGTCAGGCAAGTCATATGCCCCATCGTCCTGTATAGTCTGACTTGAAAAGTTGACTTAGAAATTAAGATGTTATCAAGCATAAATACTGCATTGAGGTAGGTATTGTTAGACTCAGTTTACATTTGAGGAAACGTACAGAAATGCTAAGTAATAATTTGCCCATAGTTTGGCTGAGCTGGAGCGTGAAGCTCCAGAGCCCACTCCACTACTGTGAAATTACGCAGGGTATAATAGCATCGGCCTACCTCACTATTATCTCAGAGAAGGTTTAGTACTGTCTCATCACTTCATCTGAGAATTAGTGGTCCCTCACCTACTTCATCTTTCCATTCGATTTTTTTATACAAAAGTTACAAGAATATTATACCCAGAAATATGGTAACCAGTATGTATAGACAGAAAGAAACTCCAACTGGATTGAGGTGAAAAGAAAAAAAAAAAAAACCAGCCAGGAATGTGAACAGAATACTAATGTTTGTATAAATAGAGGGAATATATACTTGTGTATTATGTAAACCAGAGTCCATAAAAGATGGCGTATTCAGATTCGAGTTAAGCAATGGTTTGCTTACAAAAGTGGAGACAGGGTCAAAGAAAAGACACAGGCAACGCCCTTCAGGAGTGGTGGAAGGGAGCTGGGAGCTGTTAGCTGTCAGAGAATAGAGGTCTGTGGTGTCAATCTGAGAAGGCAAGAGGAGGGAGGGAGCTGTCATCAGGACCCAGGTGTTACCATAGAAGACTGTCCAACAGAGACCGCACATTTGGTGAGAATCACAGCTATTAATAGATTCTCATTCAGCAGGGAAGGAGTCCAGGGAACAGTAAAACACCCTTCCCTCCCCCTCTCCCCCTCCCCCTCACCTCCCTGTTGGAGTCCCCCCTCCCTGCACTGCCCTGTCCTGGAAGGAGCCTTATTCTGGGCTAGAGCTAAGAAGGGACTGGTGGGAGGAGATGAGGAGGAGTGAATGGGAATATCCAGGCACAGAAGCATAGAGTACGTCTCTGGAAATAGTCACATGAAGCAAGTTCTGGGTGGACATAAAATGTTTAAAAATATACTTTGTTTATTTAGGAACAGAGTTAGATTCATGAAGCAATCATGCAAATTGCTCTCAGAAGGCAGAGGCAGAGACAGGCTGAGCTCTGTAAATTTGAGGACAGCCTGGTCTACATACCTAGTTCTAGAGACCAGCCAAGGCTACATAGTGAGACCCCTCCCTTTAAAAGAAAAAAGGCCATACAGAGTTCTCATATGCCCTTTTATAATATACTTTACATTGACATCCTAAGTCTGTATGGTGCACTTGAGCCAACTCAGCAACAATATGTATACTTAGTCCTTTAGACTTCTTTATCTCTTATTCTCTTATGTAGCAGAGTGTTTCAGCTCCATGCACCTATCCAAAATACCATATAGCTGGTTTGTTGTGGTGCACATCTTTGAGTCCAGCACTTGGGAGGCCAGTGGCATCTCTGGGAGTTCAAGGCCAATCTGGTCTACATAATGAGTTCCAGGACAGCCAAGGATACACAAAGAAACCCCATCTCAAAACAAACAAACACAACACAAAACAAAACAATGACAAAAAACAAAACAAAACAAAAAAACAAACAAACAAACAAAAATAAACAAAACCAAACAACCAACCAAACACACCCAAACATCACATTACATTTGGTCAGCACCATTTATTTCTCAGGCTCCTCTGGACTGAATGAGAACATTCTTGGAACATTCTCATTTTCAGTGACGTTAGCAAATCTGAGAACTCATCAAGTATTTTACAGGCTGTTATGCTGTTGGGAATCTATCTGACACTTCATATAGTTCCGCTGAGGGTCTGTCTTCTTGGATGGAAACTCGCAGCAGGGGGATACCCTGTGCTTCTCTTTGTTGAAAGTGACCTTGCCGCCCTGGCTTTGGCAAGGTTTCTGAGGTTTCTCCACTGTAAAGTGGTTTTCCCTTCCCCAGCTGCTTTCCATTCTGCCAGCCTTGGAAGGAAGTCATCGAGCGCAGCCCACACTTAAGGAGCAGGGAGTTAAACCATCCATGCTGGAGGACAGAACAGCTGCATGAAATTTTGGAATCCTTCCTCTCTTATTGATTTATTCAATCATTTACACCACCAGGGAGTCATGTGCATTTTGTTTTATGTTTTAAATGATGACTTAGTACAATTGAAAAACAAAATCCAACTCATATTGTTCCGGCTTTGTTCATTAGGAGCTTCTTCAGTCAGCTCCTTTGTGTACCTCACCTCACCAGTGCAGGGAATATTTTGTTTCTTTATGTGTCTGAGGGGTACTTTGGTTACTTTCTTGCACCATATGATATTCTGGACTTCTCTTGTATGTTTCTAGTACTGGCCCAAGAGTCAGCCTTTCACCACAGAGAGCTGACTGCTGAATATGCTCAGCGCTACTTGAGTGCTGTTGCTTTAAGCCCTCTCACCTGATCACTCCAAGAGGTGTGTGTGTGAGAGCCAATGTTTGTAGACCTGTGACTGTATCTCCTATATGAGCATCATTGCCTGTTTTTAAATTTTAGTATAAGTATACATGTATGTGTGTGCATGGTGATGATAATGGTGTGTGAATGTGTGTGTATGTGTGTGAGTGTGAGTGTGTGCACGAATGCATGTGTGTGTGTACGAATGCATGTGTGTGTGTGTGTGTGTGTGTGTGTGTGTGTGTGTGCATCTGCTATGACTCACATGTGGAAGTCAGAGAAATTGATTCTGTCCTTATTCCTTTATGGAGGTTCCAGGGATCAAACTCAGACTTGCCCAAGTACCACCTTTTCCACTGAGCCATCTCACACCCCCAACTATCTATTGAGCCATCTCACACCCCCAACTATCTATTATGCTAACTATAAATTGTATTAATGAAGAGACATCTTACTATACTGTATTTTATACTGCTTATCTGCATATATAACATATCTCTGTATGGTATTCCACAATTGAAAAAGAATGACTGTGATGCTTGAAGTGGCATACTTACATGATAAATTGTATATATTTATCTTGGTATTTGTAGATTTCTGGATGCAATAAAATATAACAACAATAACAATAATAATGCTCTCTTGGAAAGGTGCACACATCAGGGCTGGAAAGATGGCTCAGTAGTTACGAGTACATACTGCTCTTGCAGAAGACCCAAGTTCAATGCCCAACATAAACATCGGGTGGCTCATAACCAGCTATAACTCTAGCTCCAGGGGGATCCAATGTATCAGCTTCCACAGATGCCTGCACTCACATGTACAAACCTAAACAGAGACACATACACAGAATTTGAAATAAAAAATACTTTATAAAGGTGTGAATATGTCAAAATTTTGTTAATCTGACTTTTAAGAACAGGAGGAGGAGGTGATTTAAAATAACTGTCACAAGTTATTCTTTCACAACGAATGGTGCTCACGCAGGTACCAGCAATTCTACATGGCAAAATGGGATTTTTTTTTAATTTTACAATAGCATTCTTTTTAAAAGCTTTTAATTACATTTATTTGTGTATATGTGTGCCGGTCCAGAGGTCAGAGGACAACCTTGGGAATTGGTTCACATAGTTTCCAAGGGTCAGTCTCTGATGGATGGGCTTAGCAGCAAGCACCAACTGACCTGCTAAGTCATCTTACTGGCCTGCAATCACAATATTAAACCTTTATCATTTCCTGTATTTCTCAACTTAGTGAATGACATCACATGTGTCCAGTCATCAAGTCATCTGATTTCTACTTTCTTACCTAAATCAAACATGGTATGATAAGGTAGGGGCAGTAAAATCAGAAGTTCAAAGTCATCACGGGCAAATTATTTTAGATTCTGCCAAGAAGGAGAGAGAGAGAGAGAGAGAGAGAGAGAGAGAGAGAGAGAGAGAGAGAGAGAGAATGAATCAAGTCCACCCTCCTCATGGTGCTGGGGATGAACTCAGGGTCGTGTAGGAGTACGTCTATGTAAGTGCTCTGCCACTGATCTGCTATCCCCACTCCCAGCCCCACCCCCAGGGCCTAGCTTAGTCTAGCCAGAACCACACTAAGGCTCTGCTAACCAATTATGCTTTGAAGGAGCCCCTGAAGGTTTCAGAATACAAATGCCTACATGGTCACTACAGAAGCCTGAGGCAGGAGGACTGCTGAAGTCTGGGCATAAGAGCTTGTCCCCCCAAAATAATAACAAACCAAATGAAATGTGAGCGTGTTCCAGTCTATTCTTCATTTTTAAATCTTTGTAAGTGCCTCTCCACTTTCACTGGCGCTCTCTTTCTATGGACTTATGGAACTAAACTTCCTTTGTCTGTGGAATTGGTGACCCACCTTCTCTATCCTTATCCCCCTTTCCCTCTTGCTTTAAGTATTCTGTGATAGTGGTTTGCCTAATAGTCAATCGAGGTAGATATTCCTCCTGCAAATGTACTCAGCACTTGCCACACAGAAAGGTTCTTTTCTGTACCCAGCATTATGCTATAAAATTCTTGAGAATAAAGATTGATTGATGTGTTACAGAGTTAAAAAAAGAAAAAAGGTAAAAATAGAACTGCTATTTGACCTAGCTATTCCATTACTCAAAGGACTTTACATCTATCTTAGTTTGGGTTTTTATGACTATGACGAAGACCATGGCCAAAACAACTTGGAGAGTGTGCTAAGTTTATGTCAACTGGACACAGGCTGGAGTCATAGGAAAGGAGCGAACTCCAGTTGAGAAAATGCCTTCATAAAACTGTGCTGTAGGCAAGACTATAGGACATTTTCTTAATTAGTGATTGATGGGGGAGAACCCAGCCCACTGTGAGTGGCGCCATCCCTGGGTTGGTGGTCCTGGATTTTATAAAAAAGCAGGATGCATAGGTATGGCCCACAGTCTCATGGCAGGCCTGGGCATAAGATAGCCAGAGGCCACAGGTCTAGCCTACCACTACAATGAGCAAGTGTATGGTGGGGAAATAGGAGAGAGAAAGACGCAAAGTGGTTTGTGCACTATGAAGAGAGGTGGAACTGAAGACAAGATGGTGATGAGGAACAGCGTGATATGAGAGGCCTGTGCTGCCACTGAGGACCATGTCTGGGTCCGTGGCCCTGCCGCAACATTGGTCTGGGTTGATGTCAGTGACCTATGTTATCCCCAAAGGCCATGCAGACATCTGTGATCTGGGCTGCCTCCTGAGGCCACGTTGATATCTGAAGCCTGAGCTGAGTGGGCACCACCCCTCACTGGCCACCCCAAGGTGGTGCCAGCGATGGTTGGTGCCTGTGGTGCTAGCACAGGAGAGCTGGCTCCACCACTTGCCTGAGCAATGCTGGAGAGATGGCCCAGTGGTGTGGGAGTAGGAGAGTTGGCAGGCTGACCAACTCAGCTACCACATAGGCCCAGATCCAGGGCTTTGAGATGCTCCACCTCAACATCTACCCCATCTATGAGCTACTGGAGTTTATGAAAGGCCTGGTCCTGCAGAACCAAAACCACAAAATCTCCATGACTCAGGGCAACGGCAGGATATCCAAGAGAAGTCCAAGTGAGGATCCAATATTGACAGTGTAACAGAAGTCAGAGGCCCTTGCACCAGACCGATGACTCATTGCAATGAACAGTTGCAAGTAAAGCTGTTTATAACACACCACAGCTTCCAAGGCAAGATTCTTGTTTGCTTGTTTGTTTTATTTTTCTTAGTTTTACTTTTTATATACTTTTGTGGGGGAGGTTACAAGGGTGGAGGGTGGGTCTGGAAGGAGTGGGAAATTAATGGGAGGCACAATGTGAAATTCACAATGAATCAATAAAAAATTATGACCCCCCCTCCGAAAAAAAGAAAAAAAGAAAAGCAGGCTGAGAAAGCCATGGGGAGAAAGCCAGTAAGCGGCACTTCTCAATGGCGCCTGTCTAAGCTCCTGCCTCCAGGTTCCTGCCTTGCTTGAGTTCCTGTCCTGACTTCCTTCTATGATGAGCAATGATAGGGAAGTGTAAGCAGAATAAAGCCCTGTCCTCCCTGAGTTACTTTGCATGGTGTTTCATCACAGCAAGAGTAACCCTAACAAGATATCGAGGAAAGGATCTATTTCATCCTCCAGTTCCCGGTAACAGTCCATCACTAAAGGAAGTTAGGGCAGTAACTCAAGGCAGGTATCTGGAGGCAAAATTGAACCAGAGGCCATGGGGGAATTCTGCTTCTCGCTTGCTCTCCCCATGTCTTGCTCAGCCTGCTTTGCTATACGACTCAGGGTTCTGGAGAGATGGCTCACCCTTGATGGGCATTCCTTGATATCAGTATCTCGAATAAGCTAGGATATTCACCTTAGCTAGGCTCTGGCTTCAGCAATAGCCGCTCCTGAACTCTCTTCAGGGGCTTCAATCCTGCTACATGGTGCCATACCTCAGCTTCTATCCATGACTCTTTCAACCCTGCTGCTTTTACTGCAATTGGGGCTGCGTCTTCACCAGTGACCTCTCCTGGCCTCTTATACTGACAAGCCTCAAGCTGCGTTCCAGGACCCCTTCATGCCTTCAAAACCGGGGTCATAAGGGAAACTCTTATAGATTAACCAGTTTGACAGTTAGGTACAGCCTTGGGAACCATAACTTCTATGCGCTGACCCCAAGGAAACATTTCCTAGAATATCTGGCCTCAATGATTTTGGTCATTTCTTAATCATAGCTAATTCTTCAGCTCTAATTAATCAGGACTGATTATCCCAACAAGGCAAAGGTTTGACTTTTAAGTGGTTCTGATTTCTTCTTGGTCACAGCTGATTCTTCATTCCCAGCTGAACAAAGTCACAGTCTCAAAATTTTAAAAATAATGGTTCTGATAGAGTCCTTATGGGATTCTCAAACTTCCTCCTTGATGAGGTTGTTTTGGTGTTCCTTGTATTCAGATGCCAACTTCTGTGCCCATTATCAGGTTGCAGTCTGGATATAGACATTGTATTGACCAATGTGCTATAAAGAATGCTCCCCAATAATCTCTGATCGGTGAATTAAAAGCTAGAGTCTGTGACTGAGCAAGGGAGAGAGGAAATCAAGCCTTCAGACTGAGTGAGGGGATCTCAGGTAGGGGCCCAAAGAAGAAGGACAAAGGAGAGGAGAAGAAGGAGATTGCCATGAGGCAGGATGGACCATGAGGAGGAGCCATGACAAGAGAAGCTTGCCCTGAGGACACACGTGGGACAGATCAAGACTCAGTTGGCAAGTAATGGTGCACTTATCTGGTTATTAATAGACTAGTCAGGTTAAAATAGCTTGTTACCTGCCCAGGATAGTGCCAGGATAGCTTGTTAATAAAATCTGATGTTTCTGTGTTGTTTACTTGGGAACTAAATGGACAAAGTGGGGCAGAAATTACTATAATACCCCATGAAGATTCACATTTGACACTGTCCTCAACGTTATTTTCTAAGTTGCCACAACAGTGCATTAAACTCTGAACACTCAATGGCCTTTCTAGGCCATTGCCAAGTTCCAAAGTCCTCCCCCAAAACATGATCAGGTCAGCCACAGCAATACCACACAAACCTACTACCAAGTTCTGCAATTGTCAGGGTTTCTATTGCTATGATGAAACTCCATGACTAAATTCAACTTGAAGAAAAGGGTTTATTTGGCTTGTACTTCCACATTAGATTCCACCCTGGAAGGAATCCTGGAAGGAATTCCACCAGGGCAGGAATCGGGAGGTAGGAACAGAAGCAGAGGCTATGGAGGAATGCTGCTTACTGACTTATTCCCCATGGCTTGCTCAGCTTGATTTCCTATACAACTGAGCACCATCTGCCCAGGGGTGGCACCTCCCATAGTGAGCTGCCCTCCCAAATTAATCGTTAATTGAGAAAATGCCCCACAGGCTTGCCCACAGCCCAATCCAGTGTAAATATTTTCTCAGCTGAGGTTCTCTCTTTCCAAATGGCTCTATGTTTGTCAAGATGACAAAAAGTAGCCAACACGCTAACCTTTTATAAAGATCCTTAAAATTCATGTTCATTGTCGTTTGTTCACAGTGGCTAGGAAATGGGATGCTCAACATGTGATGGACAATGGCAATGTGGTACATACATATAGGGAAATTTTCCTTTGGTGTAAAGACAAATGAAATTCAAAAAATTGGAAGAAAATAAATGAAACGTGGAAAATAGTAACTGAGTGAGGTAACCCAGGTGCCACAGGTTATCTCTCCTATGTGGAGGTAGAGTCCTTAAGAGGAAGTGGGGATTGAAACATATGTGATATGAAAGTAGAGTTACAGAATACTGGAGTGGAGATAAGAGCAGGAAGATGGAGAAAGGGGGAGAGTTAGATAAAATTAGGATGTAAGAAAAAGCCATACGAAAACCTATTGTAAGATACTTTAAATACATCTATATATATTTTAAAGGAAGCATTTTTCATAGGTGGATGCTGATGCTCCCTGAAGCTATAGGTTATTAGACAAAAAATCCCAGTGCTAGGTATGATACCTTTTTATGAGTTGTTGGACAGGGAGTTTAGAGGTTTCCAAAGTAATATAAAGGTTTGATATTACTTCTAGTTGTGTCTCAGTACTTAGAGATACCTATTTTGGCTGCAAAACATAGAGAAACCAAACTGGAATTATCTTTCCAGTTTTGATATTGAAAGATCAATTGATGTGAAAGATATTGGCTATCTTTCACAGTGACTAAAGGTATTATGCAGGAAACACATTGTAGTGGTGAACCACAATGGCTCCCATGGTCTCACATATTAAAGGCCTGATCCTCAGTTGGTAGAACTGTTTGGGAAGGATTAAGAGGTGTGGCCTTGTTGGAGGAGATATGTCACTGGAGGTCAGATTTGTGGTTTCAAAAGTACACACCACCCCAGTTATTTACCTCTTTTTGCTTCATGCTATGGGTCAGATGTAAGCTCTCATCGACTGCTTCACTGTTATACCTGCCTGCCTGCAGCCATGTTCCCCACCATGATGGACAGGATCCAACCTTCTGAAATGGTCAGCTACAAAATTAACTTCTTTCTTTTATAATTTTTCCTTGATCATGGTGTTTTGTCACTGCAATAGTCAAGTAACTAAGACAGGCATCAACAATCTTGCCTTGAAATGAGTCCTGTGAGCTGACCTTCCAGCCAACATAGCCTGGTGGTGTAATAGTGGCATCTGTGTTATCAGCACAATCAACCAACCACTTTTTTATTAGATTTGATGTCTATTCATGCCTGGTACTGTGTATCTTTCCAAAAGTCCATGACTAAGGAGGTCATATGCCCTAAGGAGAACCTACTATCGTTGTTTCGTTAAAATGGAGATGGTAGCCAGGAATGGTGATACACACCTTTAATCCTAGCACTCAGGAGGCAGAGAGGCAGGTAGATCTCTCTGTTTGAAGCAAGGTTGACCTACATATTGAGATTTTTTTTAAAAAAAACAATGGTAATTGTGTCAGGCTGCTGTCTACATACTTACATTTTTATCTATAGATTAATGCTGCTGTCAGCCTTGATCAGAAAAGTTTCTGTTTACAGTGGGTGATAGATAGTTCATGCAAAAATTCATAACTTGTCAAAATGCAGAGAATAAGTGACTATCGAGTTGACATCCTTCCTTCTGAGTTCAGAGAATATTCTGTAAGAGGAAGAAAGAATGTAAGAGCCAAAAGATGTAAGGAGTGCTGTGAAAGGCTGTCCTGTGGCTACAACATGCCTGGTGAACACACTAACAGCAGCAGTATTGATCCACCCAACAGCTGTGCAAGACTAGGTTCATTAACACTCTATGGTGAATGGGGATGGGCCTCAGAAGTAGCAATAGACAGTTAATGGTTATTGGGCAAGGAGAAATCATATTCCTCGCTGTTGTAGCCACTGGTAAATTGCCCTTGCCCAAGAGCACTCGTGTACACACACACAGACAGACAGACAGACAGACAGACAGACAGAGAGAGAGAGAGGAAGAGATAGACAGAGATGGGGAACAGAGATGGGGGAGAAGAATAGAAGAGGGAGGGAAAGGAGGGAGGGAAGGGGAGGGAGGGAGGGGAGGGAGAGGGGAAGAGATGGGGAGGGAGAGGAAAGTAGGATGGTGACTTGTTAGGAAGAGGAGGAATTCAGTGGGGAGGGAAGGGCTAAAATAATATTGGGGAGGAATATGACCAAACCACATTATACACACGTGTGTGTGTGTGTGTGTGTGTAATTGTGATGAATAAATAAAACATTCAAACAGAAAAAAACAATGTTTCGGATTCAGACTGAGCGAGTTTCAGTCCCGACTGTTCCTTCTACATCTATGACCTTGGAGAAGTTATTTAGCTTCCTTTGGCCTTAATTTTATCATCTTTAAAATAAGATCATGGGAGAATAATGCTTATCTCATAGTGCTGGTGTGAGAATTAGATGCAATGCCTGGCACACAGTGAGTGTTTGATAAATGTTAGCTATTAAAATTGTGTTCTAGAGCCCCACGGGACTATGTAAGTTAGGCCCTGGTGTATTTTGAGCTTCATTCCAGAAAAAGGTACATGAGTGTATGTATATATGTTATTTGATATTGCCAGGAATAGCTAAATTTATCTGTCAACATTTTCTTCCTAGCACGCTCTTTTGAGTCACTGATTTGGCTTTTAAGTAAGCTAAAGGTTGTTAATTGGGAGAACAGCCAGGCAAACTTACCCACGGCTTCTGAGTCACATGTTGAACAAATCTGGCAGCATAAGCTTCAGGCTGCCTTCTGTTTCTAATCACTTTTCTTCCTAATTTAGTTTCTGCCACCCAAAGGGATTATAATTATTTTCATTGCAAAAATCATGAAGATGTCACAGGATGAAAATTACTTCTAAGTGGATGGAAACCATATCTGTTGATTCTATGTTCTAACCAGCAGAGACCCTTTTCTTTGAACTGTGATATGTCATTGATCTAAAGCTGCTGACAAAGTTTCAACTATGCAAGTCTCTTTCCTCACAGGTATCTCTGAAATTACAAAAATTAAAGAAAAAAAAGCATGGGTCATCATCTAGTTTTCAGAAGAAACCTTTTGTTTGGTTGGTTTTAAAAGGTATTTATTTTATGTTTAATTGTGTGTCTGTGTCTGGGTGTTATATGTATAGGTGTATGTGTGTGCTGACACAACATGGATATTCTGCATGTGGAAACCAGAGCAGGGCACCAAGTGTCCTGGGCTATGGCCGACTTACTCCTTTGAAATATGGTCTTCCATTGAGCCTAGAACTAAACAGATGGTCGACAAGCTCCCGAGATCCTTCCATTTCCTCCTCTCATCTCCCAGAGTTCTTGGGGTACAGGTACATGTGCACTCACATCCTGTTTTTTACATGGGTGCTGGGGGCTTTAAATTCAGTTCTTCACCCTAGCACAGTAGATAAGCTTACCCTACTGAACCCTCTCCCAAGCCCTGGCCTCGTTCTTAACAGAACAACCTCTTTCACTTACACTAGTTTGCTCTTGCCCTGTTGTAGAACTCTGTCTGTCAGAAATGATATGGGTTTGCTGTCTTCAAACCAGAGAAGCCATGATTATTCATGAGGCTGCCTGAATCCCAGGATGTACATAAACTATTAACAGTGCTGGGGGAAACGGAAGAGTTCTTCACGGCCCTAAGGTGGGGTATGCTCCTGTAAGTCTCCTTTCCACTATACTCTTGGGAAAAATGATGTAAACTTTAGGTTAGTGTTAGGGTTAGAGTTAGGTTGGGGTTAGAGTTGGGGTTGGGGTTAGGATTAGGTTAGGTACAACAGGTTAAACTTGCTGGAATTGTTTCAAAGTGCGAAAAACAATCAACAGAAGATAAGAAGAAGCAAACAAAAATCCTATACAAACAACAATAACAACAACAAAATTTCACTAAAAATGAGGGCCCTGTTCAAGTCACTCTAAGGCTGAGCTGGAGTTCCCATGGAAAGAAGTTACAAGCAGCCAAGTCCAGTGAGTGCGAGCCTCTGGCACCCTGTAGAGCAGTGGCTGTCCACCTTTCTGACACCGAAACCCTCCAATACATGTGGTGACCCTCAACCAAAAATGAATCCATTGCTACCTTATAACTGTAATCTTGTTACTGTTATAAGTCATCATGTAAACATCTGTATTTTCTAATTGTCCGAGGCAACCCCTGTGAAAAGGTTGTTCAACCCCCAAACGGGTCTCAACCCACAGGTCGAGAACTGCTGCTTTCAAGAATGAACAGCAATTCACAGAAGGCGTGACTGACAGACAGTAGAGTTAAAAAGACCGTGTTTGTTCCACGGGTGAGCAATTATCCCTCCAGAGTATGCTGCACGTATTTCTCCCTCAAGAGAGCACACTGGTGCTTTCAGCAGCCAAGTATGGTCAGGGCAGAGGCAGCACAGGCACATGGCTTGTCAAACTCAATCAACCTGCTCCATAGGAGTTATAGCAGGCCACAGCTTGTTTGCTCTCTTTTGGCCTGAGTCTAGCCAAGCAGAACAATCTAGCTTCACCGATCTCCATGGAGACAGGGAGCCCTGTAGCATGGTCCCTGGATGTGGAGACAGAAAGACTCAATAGAGAATGGCTGTGCTTCAGAATGAGCTAAGGAAAATAGCTTTGCGCTGCCCAACATTGCTCTTTTGAGGGAACAAATGACTCAAACAGCAGGATCTCTCTTGGACCCCCCTGCCCACAGCATGCCTTTAACTCCTGAATCTCAAGACCAGGAGCATTTCTTGGAACAAATGGTGGTAGGCCTTCAGAGATCCTGCAAGCCCTCTGTATAAAGATTTCATTACATAATGCTAACTCAGTTTTACAGATTTAGAGATATGTATGAGCACACCTAAAGGAGTGAGGCCGGGAAACCAGTCTACACCGGGTGCAGCCACAGCTGTGAAACTCTTGGAGGAATTTGTGCTTTGCAAGGCACATATGATATCTGACAAGGTGACAGAAAAACACAACAAAGCAAAACAAAAAACAGCCTATGCTTGTGAATGTAAAAATATGTTAGAAATTCAAATTCAGACGGTATCCTGTATGGGGGGGGGGGACATTCACAAAATGAGGCTGTCAGTGCCAGGAATGATTTATATCTCTATGAGGTATTAGTCAAGGAGGCCACAAAACATTCATGCTACAGGTGATTTACTTCTCTCTGAGCTATTGGTTAAGGAGGCCACACCCAAGGAAGTCCCCTGCTACAATAGGGGTCTTGACCACTGCCGTTGGCAAAACCCTATTGTAGAAGAGACTACACACTGTAAAACAGGGAAAAATCAGTCTGGGACTGATCTACATGCTCCCTTTTTGCTTGTATCACAAGAAGATTCCATGAAAGTTGCCAAAGAGTTATTGCTCACAGTCCTTCCTGGCTATGGACCTTGTGTGTTTACCAGATAAGATGTACCCACTGGTACAACGGTTGTGGGGACAATCAACTATTTTCCAACTGGGTTTAAGGCCTGCTCTACAGGTGAGAACGCACATCTGGTGTATAACCAAAGGCAAAAGCCCATGGCTGAAGAAATCCCAGGCTCCACCAGGGAAGCTGCTGCTATTGTTTTGTTAAATGGATATGATATGACTGTCAAACTGCCTTCTGAACATTTGCGTTTACACTCATAAATTACTGTTCCTGTGAACATTAATGGAAGGATTTTTTTCCAGTGGGAGGTAGTTACTGTGATGATTCACAATTAGTCAAACTTTCGAGGGTAAGTGTTTGTTGCTGTGGGCTGGAATGGTGCTTGGCACAGCAGCCTGATGAGCAGAGATAATAATGTGTCAGTATCACTTTTCCCACAGCTTAAGGCACACTGAAGAAGAAGGTGAGGAGAGAATGTAAGGGTTGCAGGAAGGGATGTAGTAGAACTATCCTCTGAGGATGGCTGGCCATCTTGTTTTAAAATTTGAGAAATTGTGATTGCCTATAGGAGACACAAGATTCAAGCTCCCCGCTCCAAAAGGAGGGAGGGCTCCTAAGTCTCCTAAACCAGGAAGATCCTCCCTCCCCAAAGATGTATAACATTTCTTGGTTAAGGATCAATAGAATTTCTTAGTGGCCTAAGTTGACCATGACCTGGTAACTCCTAACCTATCCTCTGATGGGGAGGTAACCCAGGAAACTTGCTGCTTCTCAAAGCTCAATATGGATGCAAGCACTTCTTCAGTCTGTTCTCTCTGTCAGAGGTGACTGGAAAAATAACTCCCTGAAAAAAATCATTTAAGGCAATCATATCTGTAATGGTTTTTTTTTTTTACACAGAGACATTTTGTTCTGCTTTGAAATTCCTATGAAAAGAGTTGAATCCAGAAATGCTTTCTGTCAGCTCTGAAACCTATATCTTGTAAAACAACAAAACTCTTACCAAAAAAGGGGGAGAAGGTGCGGTTTATCTAAATTCTATACATTAGTCCTAAGATCACAAACCATCTCACCCCAGTAAATCCCATAGCAATACATCGTTTGTTCTGAACAAAATTCCTTGGAGATCTTACTGTTTTTTTTTGTCTGCTGCAGACTTTATAGCACAAATTCCTTCTTTGTGTAACTATCCAATACAAATATGTTTCTTGGGCTAGAGAAGTGGTTCAGTGGTTAAGAGCCCTCACTATTCTTCCAGAGAACCTGAACTTGGTTCCCAGCATGTACAATAGGTGCTTACTACCGCCTGTAATTACAGCTCCATGGAATCCAACAACCTTTCTTGCCTCTGCAGGTACCACATGCACACAGTGCGTGCACACACACACACACACACACACACACACACACACACACACAAATTTTTTTTATTAAAAATATGTTTCTCGAGGGTTAAAGACTATGGCTGTAATCTTTGACTCTATCTTCTCTCACAATTATTATAATGAAGTAATAGTTATTTGTTATATCATTTGACAATTAAACACAATGGCAAAATCTCTGGACCATAGTAAAGTGTTCAATACAGCTAAGCAGTCCCTTTCTCTCCTTTATTGCTATTCTTCTTCCATGGTATCTCACAGAGCAACATGAGGTGATACAGCACAGGGATTCAGAGTATAGGGTCTGGTTTTGATTTCCTGCTCAACCACCCCCTAAAGAATGCAGGAAGCAGCATCACTTCTCTATGACTCATGCTCCCTGTCTGCAAATTGGAGATGGCACTAGATCTTATTTCATAATGTTGCTGCAATAATTAAATAAGAGTAGCAGGTAGAACAATTAGAACCTAACACATGGTGGGTATTCCAGAAATGTCAACTGCTACTATCTCAATGCTCAGTGTATAGTAGGTGCCTAAAATATATTTTGAACTGGAAAAAAATTCTTAGCTTAACTTAGGTAGTTTTGGTTATTGTTCTCTACCCAGTTGTCTTCTTTCCTACAAGTTACTACACTTGGGTCTTAGGAGTGACTCACTAGAACAGGTCCACCTTTTAAAATTATAATATAAAAAATTGAAGGAAAAGCGAGAATGAATTATTAAGTAGATTATAGGCAGAGGAAAGGTGTTTACTGTGAATAAGAAATATATACTGGTTTACATCTTAATCAAACCTTAGGGTACTAAAAGATAAAGTCTCGTGCTAATGTATTGTTGATGTAATTGCATCAGGAATAAACAGAAATGCTAATGCAGGGTGAAAAATCAATATATATATAGAAGTGTCAATAACATTTATTTCTTTTTGTTTGTTTGTTTGTTTTTGGGGGGGGAGTTTTTGTTTTTTTTTTTTTTCGAGACAGGGTTTCTCTGTGTAGCCCTGGCTGGCCTGGAACTCACTTTGTAGACCAGGCTGGCCTCGAACTCAGAAATCCACCTGCCTCTGCCTCCCAAATGCTGGGATTAAAGGCGTGCGCCACCACCACCCGGCACATTTTGTCTCTTCTAAAGCGCTAATATGATAGATATCTCATTAATCTGTGCAGTGTTTCAAGAAAAGTATAAGGTACTTAATTCAGACATGTTGCTTTGTAAAATTGTAACGTAGGGAGCCAATGCTCTCTATAAGAGTGAATGAGCCACACCACAGCCCTTAGCTCTTTTTCTCAGTCTGTCTTCCCAAAGGCACCAATTTTCAAATCCTTTAGCTGATGCTTAGGTAAATTTGTCTGTATCTCTAAATAATTTATTTTTGCCTTACTTGTGAGACGAGGGCATGGCTATTTTTTTTTTTCCTGTGCTTCTTCCATCATGACCAATCTCTGAGCTCTCATCTCTGTCCTCTCCATAGAGGATCATAATTTGGGCTAGATCAGTGATAAATGATTGAAATTCTATTTTCTACTCAGAATGGAGGCTTATGTAAACTGCAGTCACAGTTTACTTCCTAGATGTTTTATCTTGTTGCTCCATCTTGACTCTTCCTGATTGCACTTGTCTTTTTCCCACATGTCCTCATCAGGTATTTGATCAACATCTCCTGAGAGAGTTGCCTGTGCCACTTCCAACAATGACGTCCCTTTATGAAAATCCTGTAAGAACCTTTTCTCCTGAGCTGGGTGGATTTCCTCCTTCCTAGTTTCAGTGTCCCTCTTTCTTGGTTTATTCATCTTTTAGACAGAGTACATCTTCCATCCACTAGTTTCCTTGAGGAAGGTTGTATGTGAGGTAAAAGTTTACACACACACACACACACACACACACACACACGAGTGTATGCGCATGTGCACGCACTGTTCTAAGTCAGCATATAACATGTTAGATACCATCCTAACATTTTTGAACAAAGTATTTTTGTGGCTCTCCTTCCTCACATCTCTCTTCAATCCCCTGCTATTCCTTGTTGCCACTTTCCTTCTCTCCTCACTTCCCAAATGCCCCCTGCCTATCCCTCATCCTTCCCCAGTACCCGATTTTACCCTCTCTTGGTCTTTCTACATTTTTTAGACTTCACCTATACTTTGTCTGTGTGTGTGTGTATATATATGTATATACATATACATGTGTATATATGTATATATTTATGTATATGTATATATATTTATGTATATGTGTAAATATATACATCTGTATATATTTATGTATATAATATACATACATGTGTATATATTATATACATAAATATATACACATATACATAAATATACATGTATATACATGTATATATACATACATATATATGTATATATATACATATATATATGTATATATATACATATATGTATATACATGTATATTTATGTATATGTGTATATATTTATGTATATAATATACATATATGTATATTATATACATAAATATATACACATATACATAAATATACATGTATATACATATATGTATATTTATGTATATGTGTATATAATATATATCTATCTATATCTATATATATCTATCTATATCTATCTATCTATCTATCTATCTATATCTTAGAGTCTTCAATAAAGAACATTTGGTTTTTGTCTTGAGTTGGGGGAATGTGAGGTCAAAGTTTTGTGAACTTATAGGTCTAAATTTTTTCCTTATTCTTCACTCATGCTTGATTGGTAGTTTAACTATAGAATATGAAGTTTTTCTTCAGAATTTTAAAAGCATTACTTTATTGTCTTCTGAATTTCATAGCTTCCATTGAAAAAAATCTGAATTTACTATATCTCTTAAACTTTATGAGTTTCCTGGACATTTGTAGAACCTTCTCACTGAATCCAGTTCACTCGTGAGGATCTATGCAATGGTCTGAATGTATTTTCTCCAAAATTCAGTTGTTGAACTTAATGACTAATGTGCTAGTGTTATTAACTACACTCTTTAAGTAGTAATTAGTTAATGGGAAGCTAATTAACTGTTCCCCCTCATGAAGTGATTATATGACATTATACAAGTGTTTAGAGGAGCAAGGAATTAACAGTTTCGTGTCTTTCTGCCTTCTGGCATGTGAGAACACAGTATGTTTCTTACTAGAGGATCCAGAATCAAGGTACTGTCTAGAAGCAGAAAGCAGCTTTCACCAGACACCAAAGCTGCTGGCACCTGTGTTAGGAACCAGGCGCCCCTCCCCCTAGCCTACCTTTAAGGACTCAGTGCCAGCTGACAAGTCATTACTAGCCTCCAAATGCCACACGTATACCCTTTAGAAGGTCCCTGCCATTATGGTTCTGTCTTTCCCATTCTCTCTCCCCTCTCTCCTGCTTTCTCTGTCTCTGTCTGCCCCTCTCTCTGTCTCCCAATCTCTTTCTTTCTCCTCTATCTTAGCTCAGAGGCAGCCTTTGTATACCCCACCCCCAGTAAATCTCTTGTTTCAGATTTGTTGCTTGTTATCTGCCTCCACAGAAACCCTAGCAACCTCTATCTTGGATCTCATAGGTGCCAGAATGGTGGGAAATGAAAAGTTTTAAATATGATGCAGTCTCTGTTGTCTCCCTATAGAGCACGCATGGACCAAGGTATTCTATTTGTAGGCATTTATGCTGAGGATCTACTGGGCCTTCCCCCCCCCCCCCCCCCAGTTCTCATTTTAACCTCCTGATAAATTCGAATTTATAAGTAAACTGAAATAAAAATCCACAGCCTATGTTGTGTTTTATTAAAAAAAGAAAGAAAGAAAGAAAGAAAGAAAATGAAAGAGTCAAGGGTGTGTTTGATAGAAGCATGGTATGGTGAGGTGGAAGGGGGTGCCTCTGCAGGGCCATGCTGAGGCACCCTCCCCCAATCCCCTGAGGTACCAGCCATATGGCAAATATAGTATGGAATAGAGTTTATTTAGGGCATGGAAAGTGGAGTTGGGAAGGAAGGGGAGGGCGGGGAGGGAGAGGAAGAGGGAGAGAGGAGAGAGGTGGGCCAGGAACACATGGAGAGAGGGGGGAGGGAGAAGGAGAGAAAAGGAGAAAGGGGTCAGGAAGAGAAGGGGCAGAAAGTAAGAGAGTGAGACAGTAAGAGATTAAGAAGGGGGCAAACAGCCCTCCCCCTTTTAATGTTCATAAACAGCTCCTTTTATAGTGAGTCAGGTATACCTGTCTGTTGCCAGGTAATGGTGGGGCAGAGCCTAGAAGGAATGCTAACAGCCTATAAAAACCCTGGGACCTTTTTCTTCCTAGACACTATTTTCAGCACATTAAAAAACATAATAAAACAAAAGCTATGTCAGCTTTGCTCCAATCTACTCAGGATTAAATTTCTTAGTACTTATATTTAAAATGAGAGGCTCAAGAGCTGCCTGGAAGTTCTGAAGGAGTGCTTGCTCACAGTGAAGTTTCCAGTAGGGTGAACTGCCTGAGGCCTGTTGTTGGTGAAATTCCCTGACCTCAGTATCAATATATACATGACTATCTCTAGGTATTTCCTCTTGAGTAGACTAAATCCTCACTAGAAAACACTCATTTGCTTTTGAGCTTAGAGATGGGGGACTGACTACCACCATTCTGGTTGAGAAGGACATCCTGAATTTAGAATATATGCATCACTTAATTTCTTTTTTCTTAAAATAGACTTCTGTCTTTTATTGGACCTGGGAAGGGAGACACCCAGTAGTCTGAAGGAGGAGAGGGGCATCCAGGGATAACATTGCTCCATAAATAGCTTTTAGCCAAGCTGTTCCATTCTTCCAGGGGTTACATCATCAATACCCACACCATCAATGCCTGCATTTTGTTGGTGCTTTAAGTTAACCTGGTTCTTGCCTTTCTGAAAGAAGTAAGAGGCTTTCATTTTTCATCAGTATTACTTGTTTATAATTTCAAGACAGTTGGTGTTGTGTCTTCTCATGTTCACTTTAACTTAGTTCTAGGCCTTTAAACAACCCGTTTACTATATTTTAGAAGTCAGAGTTCATGTTCAACCAGTCATTCCTGGGCAATTCTGTTTTCTTTAGGTAAATATCCCATATGAGTGTTTTCTAGGCTTGTTTTGCATGTCTTTGTGTTTGAGAAAAGCATAGGCAGCAAACAGAAGCTGGTTATGTAGAGATGGGAGAACTTTTTCCTTTCAATTCAGCTTCCTTCCTTCATAGTTCAATTAAAAATAAAAATTTTCTCAGTCAAGAACCAAGAAGTTATGAGAATCTGACTGCAAAGAGCATTATCAAAATACCATTTTTGAACTATCATAAAGAAATGATATAAATACATTTAAATTGATTTAAACATTGAACAGTGTATGCATGTATAAAACATTGTTGTGACAGGAGGACTGGAGCCATTACAAGGTCCCCTTTAAATACTGGAGGTCGGGCCTCTATCCCCGCCTTGGCAAGATTAGAATCGCCACAGCCCTTCTATGCTTGGAGAAGGGAGGAGATGTCAGGGGCAGCGCTGCCTATATACTGAAGGCCTAAAATCAGCCATAAGCCTAAAATCAGCAATAGGCCTGACATACATGCCTGCTAACACAAAGTCTTGGGTCTCTATGGAAAAAAACACTGAAACAGAGGGCTATAAACTATTGTAAACAGGCAGCTTTTGTAGAAATCTACCGGCCTGAGTAGTCATAGACCTTGTAAATAGGCAGCCTTTGGCAGATAGTACCAAATTAGATAAGGACAAGTGAATCATAGGCAGAGTCATAGTGACCTGACCCCTGAACCTTTACCCAGCTGATACCCTGTTCTGAAAGATATCTGTACTCCCCCTGAACACCTATGCTCCTGTGTCATCCCCTTCCCCACATCTTGCATTTTTGTGTTTATAACCCCCATGTTAAAAAGTAAAAATTATGATTTGATAAAAAAAAATCACACAGTGTACCCCTGGTTCTGCTGACTTAGCTCCTGACAATCTATTTTCTTGTTCTCAGAAATACTTTGAATTATAAAATGTTATTGTGGTTTTTGTGCTGGGTAAATTATTTTTATTGATCTCATTTTAAACTTCAAAGTTTGCAGTGAGTTAAAATGTCCTTTAACATAATTATAGGTCATATTTATTTTCATATTGTAAAATGCTAGTTAATCTGTTGAACATTTTAAAAAACTGGATTCCTTTTTGAGAATTGCATATATGAACACTGTATTTACATAATTTTCCCCTTTCTCTCCTTCCTCCCACTTTCCCAACCCCCCATACTTTGTAAATACAAATTATTATTTAATTATTGTTTATATATGTATACATGTATAAGTATATATGTTTATACAAATATTGATAAAGTGTTTTGAAAAAAAGAAAAAACATTGTTGTATATAATTATGAGTAATTTTATATTGTACATTAGTTAGGATAATTTAATTTAAAAAATGAAGAAATTAAAACAACAACAATTATGAGATATAATTGATGAGATAGGCCGGCAGGTATTTGCTGTGAAACCTGATGACCTGAGTTTGATCCTTGTGACACACGTGGTGGAAGCAGAGAACCAAACCTTATAAGTTGTCCTTTAAATTCCAAAAGTATACTGCAGTTAGTGCTAGCTACTTTGTGAGTTTTCTTCCACCCTTCTCCACTCCTTTTCTTCCAACTTTTCAACCCCCTAATACTAGATAAGAGAGAAAAAAGGATAGAGGGGAAAAAGACAGAGTCCCTTGAATAAAGTCAGAGGTAGGTCAGTGTGGTGATTTGAATATGCTTGGCCCAGGGCATGGCACTATTTGGAGGTATGGCCTTGTTGGAGGAAGTGTGCACTGTAGGGATGGCTTTCCACCCAGTACAAAAGAGTTAGTTTTCTCCTAGCAACGTTCAGATGAAGATGTAGAACTCTAAGCTCCTTCTGAGACATTCTGTCTGGATGATGCCATCCTTCCCCCCCCCCCCCCCCCCCCCCCCCCCGATAATAATGAACTGAGCCTCTGAACCTGTAAGCCAGCCCCAATTAAATGTTGTTCTTATCAGAGTTGCCTTGGTCATGGTGTCTTTTCTCAGCAATAAAACCCTAAGACAGTTGGAAAGGGGACAACATTATCTTTAGACTACTTCCTGTTTAGAGGTGTTGAGTTCTTTGAGCAAGTTTGATCTTCATTGCCATAACATTTAACTTCTAATTCTTGTTTCTTCTTTGATCATAACTACTATCAAACAGTACCAACCACAACTCCCAGTGATAACCCTGCCTCTCAGGACCCTAGCATTTATATACTCTCTGAAAAGTTCCCAGAATTCCAAATGTCACACAAATGAAGAAACTATTTGTAGCTGGCAAAACATGCCCCTGCTAGAGCATGAGGCAAATCATAGCTTCCGTGAACATTCTGAAGCAGCCACTTATCCCACAGCTGTGATTAAAATGAAAACACATTCTTACAATATTTTTGTATTTTTTAAAAAACAAAATTTCCAGAATTCTCACTACAGTATACTCTGGCATGTGCATACCTACTCTACATACATACACATAAACACACAGTTGTGTGTATACACATATAAAGAAAGATAAGTTTAATAAAAATTTAAAAAACCAAATTTATCATTACAAATGTATTTAGCATTCAAATAACTTTGTGCCATAATGGTCTACTGAGTATCTTCACCTCCTATTTCTTAGAACCTGAATTTTAAGTTACATGGTATTGTGATTTGAATGAGGACACTAAGCAATAGACCACTAAGACAAAAGTTGGTACCAAGGAGCAGGGTATTGCTGTGTCAAGCCCAACAATACTGCTTTTTGGCAGAATGTGAATTTTAGATTAAGAAGGCATTTGGATACTTAAAAGTGGGGCTTAATGGGCCATACTTGTAGTAGCAGGAAAGACAATGGTGTTGAGAGAATGTAGACTAGGCTGGCCTAGTTCAAGAGGTTTCAGAGGCGAAGAATATTAATAAGTGGTCTAAAGACCATACTTGTAATGTTTTGGCAAATAATGCGGCTACTTTTCACCATTGTCTTAAGAATTTGAAGCTAAATTGAAGACCTTTTGGATTAATGGCATTGGTAGTAGAGATTTCAAGACAGTGTAATATTGACTGTGTCATGTGGTTATCAGTGGTCACTCCTATGCAGATCTATAATAAGAAGGATCAAGCTGAGGAAGGAAAAATACAAAATGTATAGTTTAAGGAGATAAGGAGCATCAAGAAGTGTAATGGAACTAAGACCTGTGCTCAAGGAGATAGAAATCTTAAAGAAAATCCTGATGTTAAATGGAATAAAGAGAGTAGGTTTCTAACTTACAAAAAAGAATTAAAGAAAAGCTACAGCAATGAAGCAAACCATCAAAACTAGAAAGCTGGTGAAAATGGATTTGAATGAGGGGCTAAGTTCTATCCCAACAAGCAGCAGCCTCAGTCATGATGATTCTGGCATTACAGTCAAGGATACAATAAAGGGGTTATAGAAAGTCACTGGGGCTTGTTTGTGAGATAGTTACTGAGGCAAACTATAGACAGATGGGGTGTAGCACCATTCTAGGGAAGAGAAGTATGTCACAGTCAACAAAGCTGACCTTGTTGAGATGGATATCTGAGCAGTGCTTTGACATCAGACATAAAAATGTAGAATTTGGAGTTTACCCTGAGGGCTTTCAGTCTTGCTTTAGTCCAGTATTTCCTCTCTCTGTTCCCTTTCCTTCCTTTTGGAATGGTAAGGTATGCTCTGTGCCATCTATGCTGGAAGTATGTTAACTCCTTTTTAATTTTGATTTTATAGGGGGTTACAGTTAAGAGACTGACTACCTTGTCAGAAGAGACTTCGAACTTTTAGATTTTTATATTATTGAGAGTGTAATAGACTATGAGGACTTTTGAAGTTGGACTGAATGAATTTCTGAATTAAGGCATGGCTACACACCTACTGAGGACCAGGGAGTGGATCTACGTGAGAGGAGTTAGGAGGAGTGACCTGTTGGAGTAGGTATGGTCTTATTGAAGTGTGCCACTGGGGGTGGGCTTTGAGGTTTCTCTTTCTCTGTGTTTCCTGTGGATCCAGATGTAGAGCACTCAGCTACTTCTCCAGTACCATGTCTGCCTGTGTGCTGCCATGCTTCCAGTCATGATGACAATGAACTAAAACTTCTGAGACTGTAAGCAAGCCCTAGTTAAATGCTTTTCTTTATAAGAGTTGCCACAGCCATGGCATCTCTCCACAGCAATAAAACCGTAAGACACACACAAATGGAAACCAGGGCTCATCAGATGACTTTATAATACATTATCCTAGGTTATCTGTATTGGTCTAATGTAATTACAGGAGTTCCTAAGTGTGGAAGGAGACAGAAAAATTCAGTGAAAGGATGCTTTGAAGGCTTGCTTTACTGTTGGCTAAGATGGAGAGAACCAAGGCTTTGGGTAGCCTGGCTCAGCCTCATAAGACTGATTTTGGACTTCTGACCTTTAGAACTTCAAGATAATGAATTAATGTCTTTCTTGAATCACTAAGGGGTACCTATGACACCAGCAGGAAATCAATATGCTTATTATAAATCTAAAGTGCAGTTCAGGTTTTTGGTGTTAATTTCATTAACTTTCCCATTTTCTACCTCTAGGAAGATTTACATGGAGGCAATGAAGTCTAAGCTTCAGGGCTCTGAATACAAAGATCCCTTTGGGTGCTGGAGTGGTACTGCACTGAAGTCATAAAAGGGAAGCCAGATTGCAACCAGGAAATACTTTGATTAAGTGCCCTAAAAGATCTTACAAGTATCAGAACCTGTAATGATCTAATACTTTGTTGTCAGTTCTGAGTAAATCTTCATTCATGCTTTGTTTTGGTAATTTTCTGTTGATTTTTGTTGTTGTTTTGAGACAGGGTCTTGCTATGAAGTCCATATTATAAGTTTATCCTTAAATTTATTATCCTCCTAGGTTACCCCCAGGACTAGGACTAAAGGTCTGTGCTATGAAATGTTCAACAAATGAATATGGTTCCAAATGTGTTTCAGGGTTCAAGTGTTAACTATTCTAGGTTACCAGAAATAAAAAACCAAAAACCCTTCTCTCTCTCTCTCTCTCTCTCTCTCTCTCTCTCTCTCTCTCTCTCTCTCTCTCTCTCCATACATAGTGTGTATATGCATGTGAGAGGGAGAGGAGAGAGAGAGAGAGAGAGAGAGAGAGAGAGAGAGAGAGAGAGAGAGATTGGCAGAAAAAAGTAGCTAATGAATACCCCAGAACCAGGCTCTTCCAAAATATTAAATATGTCTATGTGATCTGAAGGTAAACATACCAGTGTTCAAAATAAGGATTGATTAATATTTTAGGATTTGTCAAAATTATACCACATCCTGTCATAATCTTAAGACAATATGTTACTGAAAGACAGGGAATAGGAAGAATACATCTGAACAGAATTTAACTAGGTAAACATTTATTTCTTACATAAACCAAGATGGCACTGTGCTTTGTGTGCACTGGAACAAAATATGTGGCAGGCAGACGGCTGCCCACGATTAGGAGCAGTCATCATAAATGGCCTAGCACTTTCACCATAGTGTAGTTTTATTACACAGGACTACGGCTCTACATTTCCTACCAGTTTCAATACAGCTCAGTTATGTAGCTGAGGCTGGCCTCAAACTAATCCTTCTGTCTCAGTCTCCCAAGTGCTAGGCTTCTAGGGGATACTGCCATATATCTTTAGAATTTTTTTCACTTTAACTACTATTCTATAAATTGTAAGATTCTTTTTTCTTTTTAAAAAATAACAGTTTGACACTGGACATTTAGTTTGTCACCAGAGGCTGAAGTTCTTTGTGGATGGACTCATATTATCAGGAAGTCTGTGATTGTAGTCTTAATCACTTTAAAAATAGGAGGACTTAGGATGATAAAATAGGATTGGAACCCAGGTAGTCATTGTATGTTGTATGTAACTTGTGTCCTATAGATTCCAGAGAAAAAAGGCCTCAATCTTTTTCTGGTTTCATGTTCCAACTGGTTATGTTCAGTATCATTGCTAACAAAAGCGCCTGGGTAATTCTGGAAAATTCGTACCCATCAGATAATGTTTATTTAACCTATGAAAGGTAGACTGTAAATGTTTGTAGAATATTTGATATAGAAAAGTCAGACAGTATCAGACACAAGCATGATCTCATATAACAGTATTTATATATTTACATATGTGAATTAACCACTGATAACATTTCCCTGAAGTGTCTGTATTTTCTATATACTGCTTTTGTTTCAAGGGGAAGAAAAATAACTTGAAAAAAACTTGTTCATTTTCCATTCCGTAGGCATTTGTGGAAGATTATTCCAGGAAGCCCTCAGCTAAGAAGTGGTGCTCCAGGTATCATTGTGCTCCAGGAAGTTGGCAGCCCTTGGGAGAGACAAATTCTTTGCTAGGCGGTGCTGCTGGGAGAACAGAGATTTCCGAAGGAGCATTCAATGCTTGGAGAAATCTGCCTAAACCACGAAGACACGGGGGGTGGGGGGGGTGGGGGGGGTGGGGGGAGGCAAAGCCTAAGCTTCAAACACATTTTGTTCAAATCTAGGAAGTATGCTGATCACCAAAACCAGGAAACAACTTTTCCCTAGTTTATTAGAGTTACATGTCACACATTTTATCTGTGGTACTTGAAATGCTGCTGTCCTTGTGGTGCACATGACACTAAACACAAGAGTCAGGCCATAGTTATTTCTCTTGTATGCTCCTATGGTGTGAAGCACAGAAGAGTAGGTTGGATACACTGTATAATGCTAATGACTAATAATAAAGTAAAACATAAAACACTGAAAATCAGAGTCTTGAGCAGCTGTAATCTTTAACTGAGATACTCAAATAAAAGGCAAGATACAAACAAAAGCTAGTGGTGCTGTGTATTATATACATATACTCCCGTACACACATGTGGCTTTGTGTGTTGTGTATGTGTGCACACCCACCACACGTGTGTAGACATATATTACTGATGTTGAGGATGTTGGGAAAGACAAAGATATCTATCCATTTATTCAAACACGTACTGAGCAGAACTTCAGGACATGTATGACACTGTTAGCAACACAGCTTTCGTTCATCTTGTTCCTCCATTCTGACTGAACCTGATGTCATAATCTAAGATAGCATTGTTTTAGGAAGCAAGACCGAGGAAGAAAAAAGAGCTTGCCACTATGTGACATTCCTATTTTTGCCTGTATTCAAAGAAATAGATAGCTCAGCCTTGGTGGTATGGACATTTTCAGTCTGATTCTGCTGTGAATGGATACCCTCTGCATTGCAGAGTAAGTTAGCAGCATTTCTGGCCTCTGCCCACCAGAGTCATTTTGATGACCAAGCATGTTTTTAGGTATTGCCAAGTATTTTAGAGCATTCTCCCTCCCCTTTAAGCTGCACTCATTTACTGTGTTCAGGAACTGTTAGTCATTAGTGAGATCATCTCAGGCAATATGCATCGCAATGAAAATAAGAGTAAGAAGCTGCAATATATTTTGCACGTATGCAAAAGTCTCCTCAGGGAAAAACTGTGGCCTGTACCAAGATTAAAATGCTGGTGTGTTTGGCAGGGTAGGAGAACCTGTCATCAACAGGTCGGAGGCCTGGTGAGATCCTGGGGGTTTAATCTTAAGTGCAATGAAGAATGAGGAATAACTGGAAGTCTTTGAACTAGAAATGACAAGATGTTTGGTTTTTTTTTTTTTTTTTTTTTTTTTTTTTTTTTTTTTTTTTTTTTTTTTTTTTTTTTCAATTAGGTGGCTACCAAGTGTGCATATATGAGAGGATTAAGAGAAGGTGCAGGGAGACCAGGAGGTTGTCTTAACTGCAGGATTCATGAATCAGGACAAGAACTATGTCCCTAGAAGTGCTTCTAGTCCCTAAAGTGGTGGGATAAATAACCACAGGAGAGCTTGGACACTAAGAAATAAAGCAGGAATGTGGTTACAAATGTTGGGGTCACAGAGAGAACAGGACAACACCAAGAATGACTCCGGTCAATTCTACTGTGCAGCTCTGCTTATCATGTGCTGCTTCTTACGGACCAGAGCCTCAGGCAAATTACAGGTAGAGAGAAAGTTTGACAAATTTTTATGACTATGATGCGAAAGGCGAAGATAACAAACAGCCTGGGACACAAAGTCATCACTATGAGAAATGATTTAATATGGGGGTGCCTAAACCCACAGGCTACGTATAGGATTTGCTAAATACCAACACAGGAAAGGAAGGTAGTAGGAAGAACTCTTTCATACTCTCAGGTTCAAACCTTGGCTGTATATTGTCAGATCCAAAGGAAACTCCATCTCCTCCAAATTATGGAAGTTAAGACAAAAAACAGCATTTCTGAGGAACTTACAAACCTGGTTCCCCTCTATCAAAAGAGGCAAATACAGCCAGGTGGTGGTGGCACATGCCTTTAGTCCTAGCACTTGGGAGGCAGAGGCAGGCACATCTCTGTCTAGTAGAGTGAGTTCCAGGACAGCCAGGGCTAACAGAGAAACCTTATCTCAAAAAAAAAAAAAAAAAAAAAAAAAAAAAAAAAAAAAAAACCAAAACAACAACAACAAAAAGAAGCAGTAACCTTGTCACTCACTGGCAGAAGGGACAAAGGGCTCTCTGTGTGAAGTGCATGCTGGCCTCCTGGCAGGCTCCCTGAGAGTCCTGGCCAGTTCCTGTTTACTGCTCATATTCTGTCTACTACTTTCTCATTCTGCTCTAGACTCTTCTAGACGTCTGGCTGTTCTCTTCCTCATATCTACACTAAAACCCTCCTCCTTAACCAAACCTGCAGTGGTCATGTCACCAGTGTACTTATACAAATGTGGCATTGTTTAAGGGTTAACAAACTAGTTTGTAAAGTAAAATAAGTAATACCCAGGGAACTAGGATACCTCCATTTTCAGTTCCTAAATCTGACTTTGACTTTCTTTTCTACTTTGCCCAGGAAAATTCCTCAGTTTTTTGAGTTATCTAATTACAGATCTGCAAAATTGAGAGTTGAGGTCTAAGATCCCCTAATTGTAAACTTTAAAGTGCTGTTTTGGTAAAACTTTCAAATCCATGAATTTGTCAAAGAGAATTGTTCTACACTATACTGTAGGATAACTTTGAAAACCATGTTAGTTTCTATAGTAACACTTATCCAGATATTAATAGTCTCAATTTGGAAATGAGGAGGAGTCCCAGTGAATCTGAATAACTTGTTCAAGTCACATGACTAAATATGCAAGTGGTAGAGCTGGGATTAACTCTGAGTTCCATCTAAAGCCGTGCACTTTCTCTTTAATTTGTTGCTCTGACATTAGAGCTGATTTCTGCAGAGTAGCTCAGTGTCTATATTTGCCAAGTCCCTCTCATGTTGACATTTCTAAGTGGAGGGTTTGAGATGTCATGTGCTCAGTTTTCCTCTCATTCCCTCACCTTGTTACCTATGGTGGTGTCAGCCCACATGGTGTAACTCCCAGATTTTTACCCTGGGGAGTGTCTTGTTCACGTCTGTTTTCTAGCACTAAATCCTAACTTTTATCTGAAATACAATTAGGTATTACTCATTTAACCCACTTTACAATGAGAACAATTAAATATACATAGAATTGGCATTGAAATTATAGATTAAAAACTAGAGAATAAAACTCCAAGTATTATTTTACATTTTCTTTTATATTTAAGCATTTTAAGACAAGTGGCTTTTCACAGTTAAACACTGAAATAACCTAAATCATATTATTACAATCACTACTTCTACATGAATATTTGCATGAAAACCAGTATTTAACTTTGAGAATATAGAAACATAGTAGAGAGATTTGTGTGGTATCAGTGCATGTATATTGAGGTAATACCAGTATAATCAGTAACATTCACAAATATAAAAACACTGCTTTTTGGACGTCACAAATAAGCTTTGTAAGTGGAGAAACCCACGGTGCAGCCTAAGTTCAGCTCAGTGGCATGACAGTTTTGCAAATGGGCATACATTCTATTAGCCGATGACCTTGAAAAGATAGACTATTGATTATATATGATTACTCAAATGTCAATAGTCCATAGGCACAGAAGCACACTAACAACACACTATCAACAGTGCTGTCATATGTAAATTGTAAAATCATTAGGCTTAAAAAGCCCTAAGGCCGTAGTTTTCACTGTTCTCTGACTCTTCTCTATAAGCACAGTGGCGACTTGTGGTTATTTACCCTTACCTCCCTGTGAACACATTTTCTGACACCGAGTACTGTTTTCAAACACATCATTTTTACCACCACCACCATCTGATTATTACTAAAAACTCATCAAAGCTTTCAAAGCTAATAATGGTTTCATGCAACTTCAGATCTAATTTGGGAAGTAAATGCTGCCGAATGAATTTTTCCTTTTATGGGTAAAGAGCCATAATATACCAATGCTATTAGCAATATGAAATATGGTATTTAACATGCTTATATTTTTCAAAAGAGCTGAAATACATACTTTATATCTGAAACATTATCAAATATTTTGGAAATGTCACTACTATATAGCCTTTGTGGGTCTGCAGTAGCTAGCAGAGCTTTTTTTTTTAACTGAACTTTGACACGGTGTATCACAATCTTCTTTTATATAGTTCACAGGCCTTTCTTCTTGTCTTTTTCTGAACGGTTCTGTAAGGAAACAAAAGCAGATTAAGAAGCAAGTTCACAGATACAAGGACTTATATAAAAATGGTATTTTGCTAGTCACTAGAGAATTACAATGTAAAAATATGGATTGAGAAAGTCTGAAACTTAAAACACTATAAAACAAAAAATAAGAGCAAAGACCGTTCAACTGCAGTGGCCAGCTCTCCCTCCCCTTATCCTTCTTTCTGTCTGTCCCTCCCACATCCTTCTCAGTTAGTCCTTCACAAATCAGAGCCGGCTTCTCATAGGGTCCTTCTGATCATGGTATAAAGATGACTATGACAGTGTAGCTCTAAATGGAAATGAAATAGAAGTGAACCTTAGACGAGGAGCTGGATTGAGGAAACAAATGTTTCTATCACTGGAGAGCTCATGGGGTGAGGCTGCAGACCTGGCTCTTACAGACAGTCCACGGCCGAGGGTTAGGCCACTGCTGAGTATCAGTGCTTTTAAACAACAGCATCAAGCAATCAGTTACGACAAGGGGAGGAATTCTGAATGGCAATATATTACTTCTACTCCTTTATACATATTTGACCACTTTACATATAAATCAAAGTTTTAATGAAAATGCTATTAAATCAGTATTCATGGCAGTTTCCTATGTGAAGGGTGATTTCCAAAATGAATTTAAAAATTAGCAAGTGCTGATGGTTTGCCAATAATATCTAGTCAGGGATTTTTTTTTTTCTAGATAACAACCAGGCCAAATAAGAAAAAGCAAAGACGGCTAGAGCACTGAGCAGATCTTGGGTGGCAGCTCTGTCCCCAACCTCCAAGAACCCAGAGGAAGCAGGGATCCCAGGCGCTCTAACTTGGACAGTGTCTTAGAAACTAGTTCTCAGATCTGAGGCCTGGATCAGACCTCCGCCAGGTCTGCTGTTGTATGGACCCCGGATTCCACCTGAGACATACTGGAAGGTCCACTCAATCCAGAGCCACAGAGGAACAAATGAACTCAGAGCTTCAGACAACATATCCTGAGATATTCTAGAGGAGACACTGCACCCAGAACAGCAGACACTTAGCTAGACTACTACCTTGGAGGCACTATATCCTGAGGCATCCTAGAGGTACCACTGTAATCAGTGCAGCTGGAAAAGATCACAGAGACATCTGGACCCCTAGGAGATCAGACACAAGCTAGATAACTAGAAAGACAGGCTTTAGTCAGAGACAGCAAGTACAGGCAGCACTAGAGTTAACCAGATGGCAAAAGGCAAGAGCAAGAACGTAAGCAACAGAAACCAAAGTTACATGGCATCATCAGAACCCAGCTCCCCTATCAGAGCAAGCCCTGAACACCCCATCACACCAGAAAAGCAGGAATCAGAATTAAAATCACTTCTCATGATGATGATAGAGGGCTTTAAGAAAGACATAAATAACACTCTCAAAGAACTTAAGGAGAGCACTGGTAGACAGATAGAAACCCTTAAAGAGGAAACACAAAAATCCCTTAGGGAATTGCAAGAAAATGCAACCAAACGGGAAAAGGAATTAAACAGAACCATGCAGGATCTAAAAATGGAAGTAGAAACAATAAAGAAATCACAAAGGGACAATACCCTGGAGATAGAAAACCTAAAAAAGAGATCAGGAGTCATAGACACAAGTATCACCAACAGAATACAAGAGATGGAAGAGAAAATCTCATGTGCAGAAGATACCATGGAAAACATTGACACAACTGTCAAAGAAAATGCAAAATACAAAAAGCTACTAACCCAAAATATACAAGAAATCCAAGACACAATGAGAAGGCCAAACCTAAGGATAATAGGTATAGATGAGGGGGAAGACACCCAACTAAAAGGACCAGTAAATATCCTCAACAAAATTATAGAGGAAAACTTCCCTAACCTAAAGAAAGAGATGTCCATAAATATACAAGAAGCTTACAAAACTCCAAATAGTTTAGACCAGAAAAGAAATACTTCCCGCCATATAATAGTCAAAACATCAAATGTACAAAACAAAGAAAAAATACTAAAAGCAGTAAGGGAAAAAGGCAAAGTAACATATAAAGGCAGACCTATAAGAATTACACCAGACTTCTCACCAGAGACCATAAAAGCCAGAAGATCCTGGACCGATATCATACAGACCTTAAGAGAACACAAATGCCAGCCCAGACTACTATACCCAGCAAAACTCTCAATCATTATTGATGGAGAAACCAAAATATTCCATGACAAATCCAAATTTACACAGTATCTCAACACAAATCCAGCACTTCAAAGAATAATTGGTGGAAAACTCCAACACAAGGAGGGAAACTACAACCTAGAAAAAGCAAGAAAGTAATCTTCCAAAAACCCCAAAAGAAGAGAGTTACACAAACATATCTCCACAGATGTTAGCCCAAAAGCTTGGATTAGCGAAGACTCAACCCACAGACCACATGAAGCTCATGAAGAAGGAAGACCAAGAGGGGATGCCTCAGTTCTACTTAGAACCAGAAACAAAAATGCTCAAGGGAGCAAATAGGGAAACAAAACATGGAACAGAAACTGAAGGAGGGGCCATCAGGAGACCATTCCACCTGGGTATTCACCCCATGTACAGCCACCTAATCTAAACACTGTTGTGGATGGCTGGAAGTGCATAATGTGAGGAACATGATATAGCTGTCTCCTTAGAGGTCAGCCAAAGACTAACACACTCAGAGGACAATGTTCACAATTAACCACTGATATGATCAGGGATTTCCCAATGGAGAACTTAGTGAGAGGATTGAAGGAGCAGAAAGGGTTATTTACCCCAGGTGGAAAGCAACAATACCAAACAACCAGAGCCCCCCAGGGTCTAAACCACCAGCCTGGGAACACATAGGGAGGGACCCAAGACTCCAGAGGTATATGTAGGGGAGGATGGCCTTGTCGGACATAGGTGGGAGAGGAGTTTCTTGGTCCCATAAAAAAAAAAAAATGAACACACAGTGGGGGGGGGGAGGAATGTGAGGGTGCAGAGGGGACAGTGGGGGGGGGGTAGGTGCGGTCACTGCCTCATAGAAGCATGAGGAGGGGGATGGGATAGGAGGTTTCTGGTTAGTGGGAGGAAGTAGGCTAAGGGGATAAAATCTGAAATGTAAATACTACAACCAATTTTAACAAGCAGGAAAAAAAAAAGTCTTCAGAACCAACATCTTTAAAAAAAAATGTCAGCCCCCTGGGGGTGGGAAATTTTTTTTTTCTTGATACTAAAACTTGTTCTGAGAATTGTATATTGCAGAATACACAGCCTTGGTGTATCTACTCATCAAGCATACTGAGCAGACCTGCCCAAACCTCCGATGTCCTGGAATTCCATCTGGATTCAGTGAAGACACAGCATCAGAGGCTTATCAACTTACTCTTCCCCCCACCCCTCTTCTAAAATCTCAACGCCCTTAATCAGCTTGAAGAAGTTAAAGAAGAGTCAGCGCCCCTATTCCCTGAGCTTGGGGACTAATGTGGTTAATAATGGTCTGTCTTTCTAGGGACAAGTAGTGGTTTTGTTGGAACAGGGGGGATTAGCTAGGACTAATTGCATAGCCATAACCTATTGGTAGAAATCTGTATAATTATTATCAAGATGAAGTTATAATTTCTTAAATGGTACAAAATTTACTTTGATCTCAAATTTAAGGTTTTCATTGGTATGAGCCTCTTATTAATATAAAAATGAGATGAATATTGATATGCTCATGGGCATTGTGCCTGTATAACACATTTAGGAATACAATGCCTAGACCCAGCCCTTTTTTAACTTTTTTAACTGATTTGGGACGGTTAACCTATGAGTTAAGGGACTATAGCAAATTCATATTTTTGAGTTTATTGTTAGGGTGTTTTCCATATTTTATTTAGAAATAGCTGAGAGGAGTGAACAGACAACAGTCCAGGTTACCTTACATGGATAGTTGGTTTTCAAAACATCAGAAGTCCATAGAACTGACGCTACAAATATTTATATATTAATGTTCATATTGATTAGAGACCTGTCTGCTCCTGACAGCTTCCTGTCGTGGATTCTAAGAAGAAATTGAGCATCCTTGGAGTTACTCCAGTTGTGTGGTAACAGCCACTAGGCAAGAATTGCCTCTCTCCATCTACAGACAAATTACTGTCCAGAAAAGGACACACATGCAGAATAGTCGACTGATTCGTTCGGTAGTATAGGGGCTTTTCAGGTGTTCAGAGGTCTCTATAAATTGGCTAAGTTTTAGAAGCTATGCTTTGTGCTTCCCACAATTATAGTTAACTCAGTCATTCTGGATTTCTGACGGGGTTGAAAACTTATAGCTATTTACCATAAGAGAAAAGATTTGAGTGGATGGTCGTCAGCTGACATTCATCCTAAAGCCAGGTTCAGAACTAAATGTTTTAGTTAGGATAGATGACAGATGTGCTGGTTAGTCAACAAAGGGATGGACTGGGTATTAGGACTATCTTGTACCTCACTGGTACAAATTGGCATAATTATGCTCTAATTGTATTTTGAGAGAAAAGTTTCATTTTAACAGGAAGGGTGATGTGTAGGAGGAGCTAAGGTAGGAGGAGTACTGAGAGGAAGAAAAGGAGTAAGAAGAGGAGAAGACGAAGGGGAGGAGAAGCTAGGTGATGAAAGAGAGAAAGAGGGGGGAGACAGGGAGGCAGATATTCATGTATCTCCACTAGTCAAAGATAGTTGTTATATCTAGGTTGGTCAGTGGGTTACACCTCTGATTGAACAATTCCAAACTTATAACGCTTATGCTTAACATTATTTTAAAAAAATGTATAAATGCAAAAAGGAAAAGGGGGCATGGGATAGGGGTTTTCTAAAGGGGGGAATGGGGAAAGGGGATGGCATCTGAAGTGTAAATAAAATATCTAATAAAAAAATTTAAAAAAAAAAGAAAAGAAAAAGCAAAGACTACATGTTCTGAAGGGACTGATTTCTAATATTTATTTAGTGCTGTTAGCAGGGAGGGGCCACAGCTGGGGAAATCCAAATGGATTTAAAAGCTGCAAAATGAGATTTGATTACGGAAAAGGAACCAGATTTTCTACCACCTTTGTTTCTTTAACAACTGTTCATACTTATTTCATTCAAACTATCACAATTATATTAAATTAAAAAAATAGTAAGGTTTTCCAAGGAATCTTAGGATATAATTAAATTACTAGGAGTGATTTGACCATAAAAGTAAAATGCATGAGGGCAAGCTAAATTCAGCTTAATAGTATAGAATGACTTTCTGTTGTGTTTGGCTTAGTCAGAGTATGAATATTAGAGTCACTTGTGAGAAGATGGGTCCATAAAGTGACTTGTTTATTTATTTATTTTATATGTATTGGTGTTTTGCCTGCACGTATGCCTGTGTGGATGTGTCAGATATTGGAGTTACAGACAGTTGTGAGCTGCCATGTAGATGCTGGGAATTGAACCTAGGTCCTGTGGAAGAGCAGTCAGTGCTCTTAACCACTGAACCATTCATTTCTCCAGTGCCCATGAAATGACATCTAAATTTCAACATGTTTCTTAGGTTTTCATAGTGGACAACGACGCCAGGTATCAACTAAGTATCTTATGGCTATAAAGAGGCTTTCTTGTTTAAAAATATTTAAGGTTTTTTTCTTGAAATAGGATCTGGTTTGATGCTCATTAAGGTTCCGTCCTCTCTCATTTAAGTGATGACTTAGGGCACCTGGATGATTCAGAGGCTCCAGGAGCTGTTTAACCCTTGAAAGGATATTTCAGGAAGTTAGATTTTCAGGCAATGAGAAAGTAGGCAGACAAAACAGCATTAGCAACAGCAGAAAGCCACCACTCCAGCCATGGGCAGAGACTTGAGAGTGGATGACCAGGTGAGGACCTGCAAAAGGAAGCTGCCCACTGGAACTGTGACCAGGGAGAGAGGAGCTGGAGGCCAGGAAGGAAATGTCACTTAAAGCAGAAGATAGGAGAAGTTAGGGGGCTTTCTCTTTTTCCGTTTTCAGTTTTCTACTAATGCCTCTCTCTGGCTAAACCTGCCTGGAAGTCAGAAAGCAAGGGTCTGGAAATGTACATGTCTACATGGGACGGAGCATGGGCACAAAGAGAACAGATCCAAGAATACACAGCCGATGACCGGAAAAGGCTGAAGAACCCAGTTACTGAGGAGGCTGTTAAAACATTACCTGACTTTGATGCCCAGCTTTAACTGCTCTTTCTAGTTCAATAGCTTCAGAGCAAATCATATAAAACACTTTGATTCTTTACATCTTTGTCCACTAAACAGAGATAGTAGAATACTTTAATTTACTGAGTTGCCACAGAAGTGAATACAACACATACACAAGACCATCAGTCAGGTGCTTTCTCCAGAGTGTACTGGGTAAATGTAGTATTTAGAAAACAGAATACAGACAGGTATTAGATTAAGGTTTACATGTGTTATCAAGTAATGCTCTAATCAATACTGCATGGCACTTGGTACACCTAGGATGTGGTTCTTTTCCAAAGAAGCATGGACAACAACTATTTTCTCGGGAAGAGTATACCTATAAAACCTTTCCATATATTTGCTATGAACAAAGAAGCTCCAAGCTGAAAGCGCCCCACACCCACCCCAGGGAATAGTGAGGAGACTGGATCTTAAGTGTTACATATTCTTTGGGGTTAAGGAGTTACCCCTAACAAACTGTTAAAGTTACCATTAGGTGTCACCACAATGAAGACATTAAGCAATGGACAATGAATTAAAAGATTGAGGGTATATTTTTTGTTTTCCTGTTTTCAGTTTAGGGTCTAAACATTTCTGGTACCTTGAAAACTCTTCCCTGTCCAAATGTGTGGAAAAACATGATGGTTGAGAAATACCCTCACCTCACAATAAGAAGGGCAAAATGTACTTAGACAAGAGGCCTCGAAAAATCCTTCTTTCCTTCCCAGCTGAATACTGAGGATGTCATGGAGTAGTTCTTGTCATACCCTGAGGAGGTCAGCAATGTCAGGATCTCTACAAATGTAAACATCTACTCTAGACCACATAAGTTAGCCATTAGAGTCCTGAGACCAGACTACATATCAGAATGGGGAACAAGTCTATGTATGCGTTAGATTGCTTCTTGATTAGGTAACTGACGGCTGGAGTAGCTGACTGAGGTTAAGCTAATCTGTCAATAAAACTATAGAGGAAAGAATATTGATGTCATTGAGAGTTCTTCTGTTATTCTTTCCTTCCCTCCCTCCTTTCTCTCTCTCTTTCTTCCTCCCTTCTTCCCTCCCTTCTTTTCTTTGTGCATACCTATGTTAGTGTTAAAGGTGGTGCCACCATGCTTAGCTAACAGCTGTCTAGGTTTCTTAATTGTATCAGCTAGGAAAAGTTCCAAGCACCCAGCATTTCATTTAGTTCTCAACACCCCAGTGAACAAGACTTTATTGTTGTTTCAATGTTACAGATAAAAGATGTGAATTCATTCAGGTGGATGACGTCAGGATCATAAATCTAGTATTTAGATTGATCCAGGTATTCCAAGTCTGGTTCCCGAGTATTTGGGTATAATGTCTATTTCTCACACACCATGGCTGTCTCAGTATCAGTTCTTCCTACACTTTTCCTCAGCGTGTACCTGGCTTTAATCTCAAACTTTAAACATTAAACACTTGCCTATCGTGCACTAGGCCTGGATTCAATCTCTGGCAGCTCCCTCTCTGGCCTCACCTCAAAAAAGGGTGATTGGGAAATAAATTCAGGTTGGTGATTCTGGTGGTTTGAGTATGCTTGAGCTAGCATACTCACTGTAAGACTTGCCTTGGTCAGGGTGTCTGTTCACAGCAGTAAAATCCTAACTATGACAGTGATTGACAGCTAAAGAGAAAAAAAGACAAACCTACCTATAAATGAATGTTTGGAACTGACTCTTGCTAAATTAGAGACAGAGAAAGAAAACCCATGGCTTAGAATTGATAGCCGCTTTTGCAAAGACCCTCTTCCCAATCTTTAATTCATCTTTGGAAATGTAAATCAGGTTCTTTGCCATAGTTCTTTCCCCTAAGATACCAAAAACAAAGACTGGAGTAATTTGATGTGAAACTTCAAATTTTGGTCTTACTTTGGCACAAATATGGCAAACATTCTAGATGGTGAAACACAAATTTTTCCAGAATCAGTTTTTCAATGCTTCTATTTTATAGTTCAATTATTTTCTTTAAGACTAAAGTGGAATGTTTTAAAAACAGCATATTAGTAATTCTTTATGTTATGGTTATCTTGCATTTGGCTATAATGGCCCAATCTTTATCCTTTAGGTAAATCTGGCTTTTCTGGTTATTTAATAAAGCCAGGATTAAACACACTGTTTGCATTTGTTAACGGCATGTAATCCACATAGTTTACTTAAGTAATTATTATTTCAAAAAACTTTACATATACAAATACACGTCACCAACCTGAAGTTCTGAATGTTCTTTCAGGAGTCGATCATATTCTTTAGAAAGTCTCTCCGACTGAATCTTCATAGTCATCACATCATTTTGGGCCTTAAAAAGGGCTAAAAATATCCAACAGAATTTTATTTTGAAATAATTTCTAAGAATTAGAAAAGATTTAAGACTTAAATAGAGAACTCTTAAACAGTATACACTCAAATACCCAACTGTTAATGCCATGCTACATATTGTTATCATACTCTCTCCACACACATGTCTTCTCTTTCACATTTCTTCAATGTGTATTTTCTAATAGGGCATTCTCTAACATGACCATAGTATAATTACTAAACTTAAGAAATTTAATATTGACGCAGTACATTTAATGTAGTCACCCAAATTTCAATAGTGACAGCAGTTATAATTATGTCATTTTATATTTTAGTTCTACTTGAAGATACAGTAGTAGATCACATTTACATTTCATTTCTATGTTTCTTTAGTTTCCCTTCATCTAGACTAGTTCTTTTATCTCACTGCAACCTTCTCTGTTGTGACACTGATACTTTAAAGAATACAGGCCACTTTAAAATAGATGATCTTCATTTGGGTTTGTCTGGTATTTCCTTATGACTGAATTCAGAACATGCATTCCCATACATGTGGATATGATGATGTTTAATACTTCCCAGTGCCTCCAGAGAACAACCACTTCCAAAGACCTACTTTTACTCTGTTTCATTTTTATTACCCATTTCCTATTACTAGAGCAGCAATATGTGGGAAGATAAATTAGACCATGAAAATACCCTGCTCCCTGTCCAAATGTCTGGCTGCCTTCCTCTGTTTATTGTCCACTGATGATTCTTGCCTAAACCAGTCATTGTGACAACTGCCATTTTCTAACTTTATTGTTTTATCTATATTATTCAGTTAGAACTGTACTGCTTTTCTTCCCCAAACCCCTTAATCTAATTTGAAAGTGCCTTTGAAAATATTTTCTTCCACTTTCTAGCAGTGCTTAGCTTTTGGTATCTTCCATAAATGTACCTACATGTGTATCATTTATACAAATGATAAATGTCAGGTAAATAATATGATGTATACCCCCCAGACAGAGTGATTAAATTAACAGGCTGTCAAGCCAAGTAAGATAAGGTAAGATTCTTCACAGAGCTTTACCAACCTAAGACAGAAATGCATTGCTTTTGATAATGCATATTCCATGATAGGTAAGGAAGGGATTCTTGTCAGAACAACCTAAGAAAAGCTCAGTCTTGTTAATGAAATAAAAAAGGGGAGAGGCAGAGAGCCTTTGGGGCTGCTTGGCAGGAATATGACATTGGCCAAGGACAAGGAAGTAGGCTTCAGGCAGGAATCTGACATCAGGCAAATTACAAAGAAGTAATTTTAGGTAGAAATCTAAATCTTAGGCTAGAAAAAAGAAGTTATTTCAGGCAGGAACCTAAATCTTAGGCTAGAACAAAGAAGTAATCTCAGACAGGAATCTAAATTTTAGGCTAGAACAAGGAAGTAGGCTTCAGACATGAAAATGACCTTGGGCTAGGACAGGGAAATAGGCTCAGATACTTTGGTCATCCTGATTAGCCCTTAGAAACAGTGATCATGAGAGTGTTCACCTAATTGGGTTTAATGCCTTGCTTTTTCTTTGACTATGTGTGTTTATTGTATTGCTTGTTCCTTGACTATTTGCATTTATTGTATTGATAGACCCTCAAGCTAGAACTGACATGCATGCAATCAAAATAGTACAAAAGCATAAAGGAGGAGGGGGAATGGGTTCTAGGGAGGGGAAATGGGGAAAAGGGATGACATCTGTATTGTAAATAAATAAAATATCCAATATAAATAAAAATAATATGATGTATTACTCTATAATTATCTGATAAAAATTTTGGTCTTCAAAAGATAAGCACAACTCTATTTTCAATAAAAAAAAAGTAGAAGACATTCAGGATAGCTGGAGAAGAAGGCAAGCAGAAATACTTGAAATATTTTGATGGAACTGTACCAGCAAGAAAAATTAAGGTTATCTTTGAGTATCAGAGTCCACAAAGTAAGAAAGTGTTCTAAACGCCAATCCAAAGCAAACAGCCTGATATAACTGAAATCTAGAAGCTAATCAAAAGAGCTTTAAATGGCCCCAAATAGATAATAAATCAACAAAAAGTGTTAAAGTATAACTTAGAGTATGATATAATTTCTCATGAGTTCACACTGACATGAATAAACAAACAGGGAGAACAGACATGCCTACACAATAATTAATAATGTAAGTGGATTCTCTGCTCTCAAGGTGATAGAATACTTAAAATCTCTTGATGTGGTTTGTAAACAGTATTTCCTTCAGAAGATTACAGTATGCTGAGAGGGCAGGAGGAGTGCATTTAGAGTACTGAGACTCAGCAGACACTTTCTCAGTCAGATGATCCAGATCAGCATCAACAGTGATACATTCCATGTACAGTATGTACTATTGAAATAATGTAAGGGCCAGCTAGATGGCTCATTGGGTAAAGCTATTGCTGCCAAGCTTGACAACTGAGTGGAAGGAGACAATTCACTTTTCAAAGTTTTCCTCTGATCTCCGCACATATTTCAGAGCATAGAGAAGTGCACATGCATGCATGCATGTGTGTGCACACACACACAGAATATATTAACATTTTTTACACTTATTAATTTTGTTTGTGTGTATAATGAGGAGGTCACTTATGTGTGACTACTCACATGTGGAGGTCAGAAGACATCTTGTGGGAATGTGTTCTCTTCTTCTACCATGTGGGTCCTGGGGATTGAACTCAGGTCATCAGGCTTGGCAGCAAGTGTCTTTAACCACTACATTATATACAGGAGTGCCTAAAAGTCACTAGGCTATAAGTACTAAGTAACTGAGAACTTATCATAATGTCCTAAATTTCTTTAATGAAATGAACTATTGGGGGGGAGCATCAAGACAAGGTTTCTTTGTGTAGTCTTGGCTGTCCTGGAACTTCCTCTGTAGATTAGGGCTAGCCTTGAACTCACAGAGATTCATCTGCCTCTGTTTCCCAAGTGCTGGGGTTAAAAGCATGTGCCACTATTTCCCAGCCTGAAATAAATTAATTTTTAAATAAAAAATTTGTGTCATGTTTTCTGAAGTTTTGAATGATATTACAAATGAAGAAGAGGGTTATCTATTTTATGTACTCCAAGGCATAGATTATTCAAACAATAGACTCAAGAAATTCCCCCAGGATTCTCCTTAGAGAAGCAAGAGCTGAAGGCAGTCCTGTGGGGAGGGGTGGTGGCAGGCTGCCAGAGGAGCAATTTACTTGAGATTGAACTTATCTCCAGGATAAACATTTATACTTTGCCAGCTGGCTGGAAGCTATGTGGAGATGCTGACACCTGGGATGGGGTGATATAAAAGACACCTCAGAGCTGGGGCAGCTGGAATAACCACTCATTCCCATCCCTCCAGTTAAAACAACTTTACTGACCCCTTGACAACGACCCCCAGGATCACACCTTTCCTTGGGACTCACTCCTGCTAGAGTTCTGCTTGTTTCCTACCTTCTAAGATTGGTCTTCTAAGCCTCTAATAAACTCCTTTAAAACACAAGTTATTGGAGAGATGGCTCAGTGATTAAGAGTACTGCCTCCTGCTGGGCAATGGTGGCACACGCCTTTAATCCCAGCACTTGGGAGGCAGAGGCAGGTGGATTTCTGAGTTCGAGGCCAGCCTGGTCTACACAGTGAATCCAGGACAGCCAGGACTACACAGAGAAACCCTGTCTCAAACACACACACACACACACACACACACACACACAAGAGTACTGCCTCCTCATCCAGAAGCCCCTGGTTCAATTTTTAGCAGCCAAATGACAGCTCACAACCATCTGTTACTTTGGTTCCAGGGATCTGATACCCTAACCTGGCCTCTGGGGCCATTAGGCATACTTGTAGTGCATAGCTATTCATGCAGATATAACACCTACACACATCAAACACACAAACAAAGACAGAAACAAACTCAGTAATTTCTCTGGAGTGCATGCTTAGTAACTGGGCAGGAATGGAAGATATGGAAGGAAGGCACTACTCTATCATGTTTAAAGGGAGAGACTTCAGGAGAAGCTTCCTAGAAGTAGCAACTTTAGGGCAAAAGGATGAACATAAAGTAGTGTATGCTTGCACTTACGAGAGTAAAGGATCAGGGTTCTAGGCAGGTAGACGTGCAAAACTAAGCAAAGGGGAAAACTGATGAGATGCCACTGTTGTAAGCACAAGCTATGATAACAAAGGAGTGTCAAACTTAAAGCTGGTAAGACTGGAGATGCTGGTTGTCAGATCACTGCACACCACACTGTACACCTTGAACTGCCACGTCTGGGACAAGGGAGCCAACAGAGAGTGCAGACAATAGGGCAGAGGCATAACCATGGTTGAGCAAACAAAATGGCCACTGCCAGCAACAACAAAAATTCCTATTCTTAATAGCAACGTGAGAGGCCTAATAGCAGAGAGATTAAACTGGACATACTTTAGCAAATTGCTTCCTTGGCAAGGAGAGCCAGATGTTTTTGAGATAGAGACAAAGCTACATAAAAAAAAATACACTATAGAGCAAACATTATTCTTTCATGTGAATATTTTAAAAGAAATATTAAATATGTGAATATCAAAAAAATGTTTCTTTGAATGCATCTTAATGTCCTTAATTCTAGGAGGGGAGGGAATGAGTGAGGCCCATAGGAAAAGTGCTTTGAAATTTTGGAGCTGATATGGATTTGTCCATGCTGACACAATTTTTGGTATTCTGAGCCAGGAAATTGATAGACAAATGTTTAAATAAAATAAGCACCACTGTGTGTACTGTATGTGAAAGAAACATCAGTAAATAGTCTTAAATTGCTAAGTAATAAAAGTAATTTTGGGACAGGTGACAGTGATGCACGCCTTTAATCCCAGCACTTGGGAGGCAGAAGCAGGTGGATCTCTGAGTTCAAGGCCAGCCTGGTCTACAGAGTGAGATTGAAGATAGCCAGTGCTACACAGAGAAACCTTGTCTCAAAAACAAACGAACAAACAAACAAATAACAACTTTGGTGTAGTCACTAAGCAAAGAATACCACCTTTCTTGCCAGCTTTATCATTCCTGCTCAGACATAAACCATAGTTTGGTCATGAGGCCTTTCATTTTGCTTTGTGAACACTCTTGAAGCCAGGGAAGCTATTCCTACCTCATTTCTGCTTCTCAAATCCTCTGCATCCTGATAACTAAGGTAAAATGACACCCTTTCCTGTAAAAGCTCCCTTAGTGGTATCAATAAGAACCAATCATCCCCTCTATTGTGCTTCCCTTCTGTCTTACTTTTCTATTGCTTACTATTTCTATAAAACACCATGACCAAGGTTACTTACAAAAGAAGGTATTTAAATGGGCTTACAGGTTCTGAGGGTTAGATTCCACAATGGCAAAGCAAAGGCATGCTGGCTCACATTTCAATCCACAAAGGAAGCAAAGAGAGCACACTGGGGATAGAGTGAATCTTTTAAAACCTTAAAGCCATCCCCCAGTGACACACCTCCTGCAACAAGACCACACCTCCTATTCCTTCCCAAATAATTAATAAACACAATAAATGAATGGTCTTGCTTCTGGTGAAAAGAGCCTCACAAGACTGCTATTTTTTCTTGTAAGCTTCTACTACTAATTAACATTTAAGTTTATATGTGAAAAACTTGGATACATTATAAAGTTAGAAAAAAGAAAATTAAAAACAGTACCAGAAATATACAAATATGCTAGGTGATATGTTCAGATTCATGCTTTAGGTTATACTTGCTATTTGCAAAAGCAAACACTCTTGAGAGCTGAATAGATCTAGTCTCATTTTTATTTTCCTAATAGAATAATAAAAAGACCATGCTGATTAGTTTTTCAAATCAATTCTGCTGTCATGAACTTTTATCATTCCATACCCATGGGTTCAGCAGATGGTCTACATAAGCAGCCACACAGTAATGTGAAGTCAAAAAACTGGCTCATGTCCTCTTCTTCCAATGTTCCACCCAAGAGATTTCAACATTTAAGATTGGAGAGCTAAGAGATGAATCGAACATGCCGGGTCCTGCCCTAATGACTGCTGGAAACATCTTTTTGAAGTCAAGAATATTATTTAATTATCCACCTGCTGAATTTAAGATTTGGAGAAAGGGACGTCACTGTGAAGTTTTCTCTCATAAAAATATATATATTTAAAGGTCAAAAGGACAACAATGAAGTTAATTCCCATAGTCATGCTTACTTAATTGCATACAAATTATTTGGAGCTACATAATAGACATTCTAGTTTAGTCTCTTATGTAATTTTATAGGAGAGAAAACTGTTTTCTGAAAAGATTTACCAACTTGACCAAGATTACCCTGTGCTTCCCCACAGATTTCTAACTTAAACAACTTTTTTAATAGTGAAAATCTACTTTCTAGGTAAAGTTAGAAATTGAGTCAATTGATCAAATATTCCAAGCCAAAATTAGCTGCCTGGCCAGGGTTTTTGAAAAAAAAAATAATAAAAATGCCAACAAAACCGTTAATTTTTCATTGTATGTATGTAAATTACTATAGAAAATAAGTTAAACTAAAAACAGACATCCATTGTACATGCCAAAGGTAATTATTATGTATTAATTATTTGGTGTATTTTTTCCTAGGCATCTTTTTTAATTTTTTAAAATGATCTATTTATTTTTGTTTTATGTGTATTGGTGTTTTGCCTGCATGGATGGCATGTATGTCTTTGTGAGGGTGTTGGAACCTGTGAAAGTGTAGCTACAGACTGTTGTGAGCTGCCATGTGGGCACTGGGAACTGAACCCAGAACCTCGGGAAGAACAATCAGTGCTCCTAATTGCTGAGCCATCTCTCCAACTCTTTCCTAAGTATTTTTTTTCCTAAGTATTTTTAGGCAAGTTGTTGAGTTTAATTTTTCTGTAACTCCCTCTGCAATAAAAATAGGTTTCCATATGGTGATATATTCATTATAAAAACATTTATCATAAAGGTCTTTAATAATCAAGTATACCTAGTTAGGAAGTACAACAAAATAACATCAAAATATTAAGACATTCTTTTGTTTTTCATAGAGGACCCAACATTTTATCTCCATAATTCACTGTGTCCTAGATTGATGCATCAACAAACCTGTCAATCATATGCTTTGCTCCACTCAAAAGAGTAATGTCATTGATCCATTTTTCTGCCAGTTTAAGTTGATCAAAATTTAGAGAACTGTGTTCATTGACCTTGTCCCTTGGAACATTTCTTTATTCAGAATGCAGCTGGTGTTTTTACATTCATGTTTTTCTTCTCTATCAATTTACCTGTTTCCATTCCTGTTATATAATGCCACAATCCTTATTATTCCTACACATGAAGATTTAATATATGTTCCAAAGGACAACATGGCAACAAAACACTTAGAAACTATCAATATAACACATTTATTGATTATTTTTCAGATAGTCTCTCCTAGAGATAAAGTCTACAACACAAAAAGTATTCCTGCCACAATGTCAGAAAAATTTGAATAGTCCTTAAAAATGTCTTGTTAGTTGTTATTTAAATCCAAGTTCTTTTACAAGACATAAATTGGAAATTTTGTTCTTTTTGTGATATTATTCATTATATTTCAATAGCATATATTAATTATGCATAATTATATTTCATTGCAGCTATTATATCTGTGTCTAAGTAATACTTTTTGATAATGTTCATGCCTTTCCTCCTTTTCCTGTATTTCTCCAAATAAAACTATTTCCTATTTAAAAAAAAAAAAAGAATGCAGCTGGCTGTGTCTATTCATGATTTTTTGGGTAGACTTCCTCATGTATCATTTAGAGGAGGAAGTAAAACTATTGTTTTAAGTACATATATTTGCTATACCTATCTGGACTATATGATCTTCATTAAATAGTCTGTTTCTCTTGCTAATACCCTCTGTAATGATGACAAAAGCTTTTCCTTGGTATAGGTAATTTTATTTGCTATTTGGGAACAGTAAAGAACTCACAGAAAAGGAAAATATAACTGAATGGGAATGTAAAGAGGAAACAAACAATAACATATCACTATTATATATTTGTCCTAATAAAGTAATCCTTTTTAAAGACCAGATTTGCCCTGAACTCACAGAGATCCACCTGTCTCTGCTTCCCTAGTGCTGGGATTAGAGGCACATACCACCACTGCTAGGCTCTAAGAAAGTAATCTTATAGAAAGCAAGACTCATTTTATAGCTTGATAATAATATCAATTATCCATATACAGAGATAATATAGAGACGAGTTAATAAGTGTATTACTTGTCTAACTAAAAGGATTAGTCATAGGTTTTAATCACTTTAAAAAGCTAGTATCAAGTGGGTTGGTTAGATAACTAAGTTTGCAAGGCAAGGATTAAGGTAGGTGGACCAGGAATTACAGAGTAGCATTAGTTCCATGAGACCCTGCCTCAAAAAAAAAAAAACCCAAACCAAACAAACAAACAAAAACAAAACAAAACAAAACAAAACAAAAAACCTACCATAAGAAGAAAAAGAAAAGAAAGGATAGTTTAATTCATGATTCATGTCCACAATGATTTTACTACTAGAAGTATCCGGAGATTAGACTTTGAAAATTTAATTTTAGAAAGATACATGGTTTATCTGCAGGAACTGGAAATCCTATAATTTAAGTTTGCATATAAGGCTTACATTATCCTTAAGACTCAGGCAGGAATATAGATGTCTGGCTATACAGAGTAGAAGTGTCCTATGGTTCTGCATTTGGTTTTGATTTTTAGTTTCTATTGAAAAGCACTTAGAAGTTTCAGTCTCTGGTTCCTATGTTAGTATACTTACTACCAGTAAAAAAGGAAATTAAAAAAATACATTTTGAGGTTGTAAAGGCAGTCTATGAAAGGAAATTTTAGGTTTTTTTCAAGGTATGGCAAAGTAATAGAGAAGCATTCACCTAGGAAGATAGTTGAATCAACAGTATTTTTAAAAGGGTTCACAAATATACTGTTCCCTGACTCAAAACTGAAGTCTCTATTACATGCTTCCAAGCATTTAGGTACACATTATCCTCAGTCTCTGTTCTATTTATACATGCTTTATTTAAAAAAGTCATTAAACATTTGCTTTTCCCTTAAGAGGCATATATTTTTCTTTTTGAATCAGGGTCATGCTATATAACCTGGGTGCCTCTAACTCATAATTCTTTTGCTCTTAGCCACTAAAAGTGCTGGGTTTTCAGGTGAGTGCCACCATGCCTGGCTACAGGTATATTTTTAAGAAAAGTGTTAATTATTCCTCATGTTAAATGATTTACAAAGCATGTTTTGAAGAATTCTTTAAAATATGATGATTAAAAAAAAAATAAATAAAGGAAAGGGGAAGGAAGAAGGATTAGGAACTGTGTCTCAATTCTTGTTTGTCTCTGAGACAGTCTCCAGTAGTAGCTCAGGCCAAATGTGATTGTCTGCTGTAGGAAGCATACCTTTGAACTTCTGATCCTGCTGTTTCCATCCCTGTAATGCAGGGATTACAGTATCCACTCTTTCTCCCAGATTCCTTTTTAAGGAGACATGAATTGCTACATAACCTTTGCTCTAAGGTTGGCAGCCCTAATGATTTTAAGTAATGCAAGTTACAAATGTAATCCTGTTTGTTGTTGTTGTTTTGTTTAGTTTTGTTTTAGTTTTTGAGACAGGGTTTCTCTGTCTAACAAACAGCCTTGGCTGGTCTGAAACTAACTTTCTAGACCAGGCTAGTCTTGAACTCACAGAGATCCACCTGCCTCTGCCTCTTTGGTGCTGAGATTAAGGTGTGCACCATGCCCAGACAATTCTGTTCTTAAAGGCATGAGGAACAGGTATTATCATTTGTAGTTAAGTCCTATGTAGTTTCACCATGCCCTAAATGCAGTCAATGTCTGGGTAGTAGATGTCTCCTCTAGCTATAAGAAGAAACACCGAGGAAGATTTAGTTGTAGGAACAACTACTACTAATTACCCTGGAAGGGACTTTAAATTAAATTAATCTTTTGAACAGCAGGTTTTCTACCTCACAGGTTCATTTCTATTATGACTTTTATAAATTCCTTACAGCTTAGGATCTGATTCTTCATAACAAAGCCCCTTCCCAATTACTCAACACATTGGGATATCAGATTAATTGTTAACTGGATTATTAAAGTGAAAGACTAGACTTTGCACCTGACTAGGTAGTCTTGAGTATGAATTAGGTGCTCTGGGATATGTGTGCTCTCTTCTGATCTCGGCGATAATATTAATGTACTGAAACACAGAAATAGCTAACTAGTCAAAATCTGAGCCAGGGATTAAAAATGGGAATATTTACTAATAGAGTGTTCTTTTAAAAATACTTATTTTATTTGTGTGCATGAGTGTATGTACATACGATATATGCAAGCAGAAGCCCGAGCGGGGTAGAAAAGATCACTGGATCCCTTGGAATCAAATTACAGACAATTATGAACCACTATGTTGGTGCTTCTGGCAATCAAACTCTAGTTCTCTGGAAGAGCAACAAGTGCTCTTAACCACTAAGCCGCCTCTCTAGTCCAGAAACAAGTGCTCTTAACTGCTAGAGTGTAAGGCTAAAAGTAAAGAATACTACTTTTCTGTATTGGTGCTAAAATTAGCTTAAATAAACCTTTATATTTATTTAATACTTTATTTTCTCTAACAAACTTTGGAGAAAATACTTAAGGTGGGTCATAGAAGTACAAAAGAAAATTCCTTTAGGAAACATTCCTATAAAATACCAGAATGACTAAAAGATCATTCTGAAAAGTGCTTAAACAATGTCACCTTAATATCCCCAATTTTTAGAAATGTTTAAATGAGCATTTGATGCAGCTGTGTGCCAAGCACTGTACTGTTAAAATCATATAAAACTTTATGAGTTGACTCAGTTTCTTAGTCTTGTCTGTATGAATTTTCCTGGTATAAGTCAAGACAACAGCCAAAAGAACATCTCTGGAAACAGAGCTTTTGAGCTTCTCAAGGTCACTAAGAATGTTATCTAAAAATGTTCTCCACGTTCATAAAATGTTCATAAAATCTGTTCATAAAATGTTACACATCTTGCAGAAACCAAACAGGACACACTCAAACAGGTAAAGTCTGCTTTGACTTCAACACTGACTCCCTTTGAAAGTAGTCAGACAGTCTACATTTCAAACACAGGACCGGTAGATCTTCTTATCAGATTAAAAACACAATGCCAATATTATTAAAGAGTTCATTTTCTCCAAACACCCAAGTTTTCTGTTAAATAAATAAATAAGTACTGGAGCAATACTGAGTTTGATTTTACGTCAGGATTAAGAAGCTAAAGTTTAAAGTATCTCAGAATTACAAGTTGTTTTAAAATTTAATTTCGTATTCTGAGCATGCCCCTCTTGAGGCGTGGGACCCGACTGAGAATATGTCCTTGGCACTCGCGCCTCCCTCAATCCTCATTGTTGTAAAGTGTGAATTGTAAATTTTGAATGGCAAAGAAAGAGGAGACTAAATTGCTTGGAGAGGAATAAGAATATTGCCTATTATCATCATATTTGGAAAACATTACAATTTATTTATTTATTCATCCATTTACTTATTTTGTGTGTGTGTGTGTGTGTGTGTGTGAGAGAGAGAGAGAGAGAGAGAGAGAGAGAGAGAGAGAGACTGCGTCTGTGTCTGTGTGAGAACGTGCAATGCATGCAAGCACAGATGTGGAGGTAAAGAGAACAAGCTGAGGGAGATGGCTCCTGCTTTTTATCACGTGGGTCTTGAGGATGCATCTCAGGTAGCGAGTGGTGGCAGCAAATACTTTTACTGCTGAGTCATCGTGCTAGATCTTCTTGACTTTTTACATTTATTTATGGTGTGTGCATATGGAAGCCAGAGATCAACACTGAGTGCACTGAACCTGGTTGCTCACTGATCACCCAAAGACTAGCTTAGGTTGGCAAGCCCCAAAGATCCTTCTGGTTTTGTTTCCCCAGAGCTCCAACTACAGTTGATTGTCACCATGCTGGCTTTAACATGGCCACTAGGGCTTGAACTTAGGCCTCATCTTTTTTTGTTTGCTTGTTTTCAAGACAGAATCTCACTATGTAGCTCTATCTCTCCTGGAACTCACTATATAAACCAGGCAGCTCTAAAACTCACAGAGATCTGCCTGCCTCTGCCTCAAGTGTGAGACTAAAGGTGTATGTCACTATGCCCAGCTTCAGGTCCTCCTTACCTGACAAGCACTTTATTGACTAAAATCCTTATTATTAATTTTTTTGATAAGTTTAACGCTGGCAAGGCTGGTCTAAACCTCAGTCTGTAGGTAAGGTCCCTTTCTCATCAATGTCCTGAACCATCGTGTCTGCTTTATGAAGTGTTATGGAATGAATACAGGGTTTTGTACATGCTAAGCAAACTGTATGAACTTAGCTAAGGCCCCGGCTTTGTTTTGCTTTTTAAAATGTTATATTACTTACTCACAAAATATGTTACATATAAAAAGATTTTTTAACATTATTTTTACTAATTAAATATACTTTTGAAATACTTCCTTACATTCTTTAAAAGGGTTAATAGCAACATTTTATGAGTCAAAAAAATCACTATTGCAGAAGATAAGGACTACTAAATTAATTTTAACGTAAATGTTAAACTTTCTTAACTATATCTAAATATTTTGGAATTACAGAAAATATAATAGTATTAAGTTAAAACAAGACTTTTGAGTTTGCAGCTATACCAAAGGTCTTGTTTAGAAGGGTACTTTGGATTTTTAACCCACTAATTCTAAGCTATCTTTGTCTGCCACTTTTATTTTATTGCTTAAATTTAAGTAAGAAATTTTAGGAGTTGATGAGCTGTCTCAGTGGTTAAGGAGCACTAGCTGCTCTTTCAGAAAACCTGGGTTCAGTTCCCAGCACCCACATGCAAGCTTACAACTGTCTGTTACTCCAGTTCCAGGGCATTTGATGCCCTCTTCTGGCCTCTGAGGGAACCAGGCACACATGTAGTGCACAGACATACATACAGGAAAAACACCCACATATACTAATAATTAATTAATTAAAAATTAAGAAAAGTAGTGAAGTGACTAAAGAATTTTGCAGCACATGAAATATCCTCATCTGGGCTTTCATATATAGAATTAGCTTTTATCTTTGGAATTTCAATTTAAAATTCAAATGTGCCTTCATGAAATAAATCCTAATAAATAATAAACCAAATAATGTAGATAGATTTTTGACAATAGCAAGTGATATTTCAGAGCACTTCTATTATGCTGAGAGCAATTTAAAGAAAACCTAAACTCACAATGATCTCAAGCAGGTCTTGACTTAGTCACTGAATCCTATTTATCTTCAACCTAAAGTAGTAGACGATTTGAAACTGGAGAGGGCCTATGCATTCATCATCACCATAGCCAACAGTCTTAACCATCAACACCGACAGGTTTCCTTGTGTCTGGCCAACATCAAGCATTATCTGCCTCCACATGCAGAAACATTGTTGGGGGGCAAGCTATACACACTCAACAGGTTGTCAGAATCGACAGTGGATTTGGGGTATCTACTTTACTATAGGAAGAGTATTGGTATACTAAGAACAACTGGAACTTACTGTAGCGCAGTAACAGTTGCCTTTGTGGACTTAGATTTAGGATGCCCCGATTTGAACCTACAGTGCAATTTCTCAACTGATATCCCAGACTGATGCTCACTTTCTGTCTTTCTCAAAATTTTTTTTTAAAGTTTAGTGTGTTGGAAATATTAGGGCTTAAGATAAACAATGTATTAGTCTATCAAGGCTGTCTCCTTGTGATTACTTTTATCAAAGAAGTAATACATGATGACTGAAAAAAATGTGACTCATTTTACAAAAATATGTTTATAGGAAAGTTTTCAAGCCCATAGCTCTTTTGCTGAGGCAAGAACATTTGTATTTACAACACAAATCTGAAACACCTACATGTTTTTCTGCATAACAGAACATGTTTCTCTTGGCACAAAGTTTCAATTTCATATTTGAATAGAGATCTATAAATAAGTCATCCTCAGTGCTTGGCCAGAGGGCATTTAGTTCTGTTTAAAGTAAACCAATGAGGCATATGTGACAGCATAAAATATCTGACAGTCCTTCCCCTTTATACATGCATGCAGAATTACCATCGGAAGCCTTCTTTAGCTCAATTTTCAGTTTTTCCTTGTCTTCTACTAGTTTTTTATTTTCAGTTTCCAAAATGTGTTCTTCAGCATTATCATTATTCTTTAGCACCTATCATAAAAGAATTACAAGAAAAAATAAGCTTAGATTGCAACAGTTGGATATTTTTTGAATAAAATTTAAATTATTGGTCTTTATTAAGTTGTCATTTTAAGTATTTAATACCGTTTATAAAGTACTTTTACTAATAGAAACTTGACAGCTAGCAAACACACAAAATTTTGTGAAGCTGGAGAGATAGCTCAGCTGTTAAAGGGATATATACTTTTTACCGAGGACTTGAGTTTGATTCCCAGCATCCACGTGGGGCAGCTTACAACTCTCTATAGATCTAGCTCCAGAGGAACCCAGTTGACCTCTGTGGGCAACTACATGTACACTCATATAACCACACACATTCACAAGGACACACACAAACATAAAAATATTCCTATAAATGATTATTCTAGCTGGACAGTGGTGGCATGTACCTTTAATCCCAGTACTTGGGCAAAGAGGCAGTAGGATCTCTGTGAGTTTGAGGTCAGCCTGTTCTACAGAGTGAGTTCCAGGACAGCTGGAGCCACATAGAGAAACCCTGTCCCAAACAAAGCAAAGCAAAGCAAAGCAAAGCAAAGCAAAGCAAAGCAAAGCAAAGCAAAGCAAAAGATCTGCTTTTATTATGGATGATGTCTCTGAGATGAAAGTAAGAATTTCTGATTGGGCTATAATTAGAATTATGCTTTTAAATTCAATATGACTGACTTCTTTGGTTAAGGATGATTTTTATGTTTTATGTATAAATCATCATGCTATAACTGTATTGTCTACTGGAAAATATTGTTCGCACATGGAAGTACGTAAAGTATAATGCTGCCAGGATGAGGATGGGTAAATGGGAGATGGCAGGGCGATCTCAGGGGAGGGAAGTTCTGGTTTTCATTAAATAATACTAAATTAATTTTTTAAATATAGTTGATAATTTAAAATGCTCTTTATATTTCAAAATCTAATCTGGATATAACAATGTCTGTAGCTTGTCTTTTCTAAGTAAGAACAATCAATATACAGATCTGAACTTTAAAGTAATTGACAGATAGCATTATAGAATAAAAACTCCTAACTTCTAAGAGGTTCCCAGGACCCAAAAGAGAAGACATTAGCACCAAAAGAGAAGACATTAGTGGAAATATCCAACAAAGGCAAGATAGAACCTGTAGAGACCAGGCATGGCCCCTGGTTTAGGGATGGGGCCACCTACCACCTCAAAAATAATTCAGAATTCCTCCTGTTAAAAGGAAATGCAGAGACAAAGAGTGGAGCAGAGTCTGAAGGAAATACCATCCAGAAATATATATGGATCCTACCTAGGGATCCATCTCATCTGCAGACACCAAACCCAGACACTATTGCAGATGCCAAGAAGTGCTTGCTGACAGAAGCCTGGTATAGCTGTCCCCTGAGAGGCTCTGCCAGAGCCTGACAAATACAGAAGTGAATGTTTGAAGCCAAACATTGGCTGAGCACAGGGACCCCAATGGAGGAGTTGGCAAGGACTGAAGGAGCTGAAGGGGTTTGCAACCTCATAGAAAGAACAAAAATATTAACCAACCAGATCCCACATATTAACCAACCAGAGTACACATAGAGGGATTCATAGCTCCAGCTGCATATGTAGCAGTGGATGGACTTATCTGGCATCAGTGGGAGGGGAGGCCCTTGGTTCTGTGAAAGCTTAATGACCCAGTGTAGGGGAATGCTAGGCTGCTGAGGAGGGGTGGGTAGGTGGGGAAGCACCCTCATAGAGACAGGGGTCGAGGGGAGGAAATATGGACTTTGTGGAGGGGAAACTGGGAAGTGGGATAACATTTGAAATGTAAATAGATAAAATAACCAATTAAAAATATGAAAAAATTTCTAACTTGCATGCCTACATAGAAATCACTGTTACTACAAATTAGAAACAGATTAAAAGAAACACAAAATATCTAAGTTACAAAGAAAGATAAATTATATTTTAAATATATGAGAGCTAGAGGATAGCTCGGTCAGTAAAGTGTTATCACATAGAGTTCGATCCCTAAAACCCACATAAGGAAACAGGCTTGGTAAAGCCTGCTTACATTGGGTAGATAGAGACAGGAGGAATCTGGATACTACTCGGCCAATCAGCCTAGCTTATTCTAGGAGCTCTAGGCCAATCAGAGATCTTGTCTCAAAAAAACAAAGTGAATAGTACCTGAAGAATGAACCTGAGGTTGACCTCTGACCTTTATGCTTATGTGCACACACATGGATTAGTATCCCTCTCCTCAACCCACACACAATAACATAAACAAAAAATAAATTTATGTATTCACAAGCATGGGCCAGTAGACTAAACATAGTGGCAGCAGCTTAGTTCTGATAGCTTCCATGGTTAGGAAAACATGGTGGTTAAAAAACTTCTATGCCAGAGTGATTCATTTTCTATTATTAGTAGGTACTTTATCAGACAAAACTCACAGAATCTAGAGAGCAATGAGTAGATGCAAATGTTTTGGCATGAAAGATATTATAGGAGGTGGAATGACGAGAAAGCTGGGCTATAGTCTTTGTTTGGTAGCTTTCATCTAATGGAAAGGAAAAACAGGTACATAAAAGCCAAAACAAGAACAACACAGCAGTCCGTGTTGCAGTAGGAAAGGCACAGGCAGCTTAGAGGAGGAGTTAAAGCTCCAGTCAACATACTGTCTAAGAAGCTTTGAAGAGATGGAGGACCGAAGCAGTCTGAAGCAGAAAGACCATCAGACCTTTTAGAATAAAAAAAAAATTGCCTCTAAAAAAGCAGAGTGAGATTTTCTCCAAGCCTTTTTTTTAATGTTGCTTACTTCAAGTTCAAAACAATTTTAGCCTAGAAAAGAAGAGTCAGAATAGATTCACAAACATTGAGCTCACTTTGGACGATTACTGCAGTGGGAGTGATTACCAGAATTGGGAAGGAACCACTGAGCTGCAGGAATGTTTACAGTGACTGCTTGAATTACGCTGCCGACTCGGAAAGCTTGATTTGTGGCAGTCTTGTAAATAGGCGTTCATTACTGCACCTGTAAAACTGCTCCAATTTATCCTCCTTAATTCATGCTGGAGAAAGACCAAGAGGTCTGGAGTCTGCAGCTGAACAGCTCCCAGCTCCCAGAGCACAAGTCTTCACTAACCCACCCCTCTCTCTCATCCACCCCAGGAGGCAGCTGAGAGCAAAGGTCACTGAGAAGTAAAGCTTCATGCTGCCATTTTGAAGCAGCTCAGTTAACATTAACTGATGGCAAGGCATGAATGCACACATCGGAGTGAGAAGATGAGGCAGGAGGATTGTGATCTCTCTCTCTCTCTCAGGATGTATTTATTTTTATGTGTATGAGTGTTTGTCTTCATGTATGTCTGTGTACCATGTGTGCTAGTGGCCATGGAGGCAAGAAGAGGGTATCAGATACCCTACAACTAGAGGTCCAGATGTGGGTGCTGGAAATGGAACTCAGGGTCCTATGGAAGAGCAGCAAGTGCTCTTAACCAGGGAGCCAGCACCTCTCCTGGCCAAATATTGTGATTTCAAGGACAATTTGGGCTACTTAAAGAGAATCTGCCTTTAAAAAAAAAAAAAAAACCCAAAAAGTTAACTGTTCTTTCATAATTATCTCATTTCTTTAATTGAATTGTTAGAAGAAAAATGGGCCTTGGGCACCATATAATCATCATTTCATAGGACAGGACAGGAGTTGAGGGGACAAAATAAATATGTGGTTGTAAATGTGGGGGCTACAGCAGTTAGGCTGCATGGCCTCAAACTTCCTGTACTGTTTTTTTTTTTTTTTTTTTTTTTTTAGAATTTATTTATTTATTTTGTGTAAGTACACTGTAGCTGTCTCCAGACACCCATATGAGGGCATCAGATCTCATTATGGATGGTTGTGAGCCACCATGTGGTTGCTGGGATTTGAACTCATGACCTCTGGAAGAGCAGTCAGTGCTCTTAACCACTGAGCCATCTCACCAGCCCTTGTTTTTTTTTAAATTATCCTTTCCCTGTTTTCTCAGCTATAAAATGCAGACAATAAAACATCATGGGATTGTTTAAGAATTAAAAGAGTTAATATCTTACTGTGAGGCACTTAAAGTCACAATTGGCATAGAGTTAACTATTATTCACAGGCACAGAACCTTGAAATTCAAAACCTATGAGCTGACTTGCCCTCGGTCACACTGCTGATTACTGTAGTGCTGAAATTAGCACCCAATTGAAAGTTTCTGAATTTCAGGATTATATATTTTCTGCAGGATAATATTCTTCCTATATGCAATAAAGAGCAGTTTAGCAATTTTATCATTCTTTCAGTAATATTTCAAAGCCCACATGAAAATTTTTTACATTCTTGCCCATGGCTTTTATTGATTACATTCCCTTTAGTTAGACTCTAGAATTGACAGGATTTATCTAGTTTACAAACTTCTCACGTCTATTAGCTTTAGTGTAGTATATATCTGATAATCTAGCCCACTGGTGCCTCTTCTGATGATCTAGGACCACTGACTGAGTCCGATCTATTATACAGAAATCAGGGAATCAGAACAGTATGGAATCAAAGCGGAGAAAAAGACAAATAATGTGAGGTCCAGGAATCAGCAAGCAGATAATAAATTTCCTATCATGAGTGACTGGCTTTGAAAATAATTCAGGATGGTTTCTAAAGTTCTAGTAAAGTGATGCTTTGAAGGACAGGACTAATTTAGTTATGACAGAACTGTGAAAAATATTTTATAAAAAATTATAAAAATATTGTGTGCTCATAGTTTAAGATTAGGAGGGAAACAAGTAAAAGGGGGTGTGCATCGCAACAGTGGTTACAGTGCATTACTCTAAGATGATGGGGCAGTTTCAAAGCACTGGAGATAGATGAAAGCCCTTCTGTGAAGACAGAGCTGAGGCTTCTGAATGTAGTCATCATAAACTAGATGATGATTTTACACTGTGAAATAGATCAAAAGGTCGAGACCTAAGCAAACAACATTAAAGTACAAAATGAAATTGATTGTGGGGTAAAGAAAGCAAAACGTACTTATTTACTAGCTTTTTAATACAGACCACACCTACATCTTGATTTCTAGAGAATAATATTAGAGAAGACATCAACGGATCAATCAATGCCTTTTCAAATCAGAATAAACTCTGGTGAGATGCTCAGTGGGTAAAAGTACTTGCTATGTGAGCCTGGTGACCCGGGCTCAACCCCTAAAACTCATGGCAAGATGGAAGAGGAGAGCCCTCTGATCTCTACGCAGAGACTGTGGCATGCCGCCCTCTCCACATATCATGCATACACCATAGTAATTTTTTAAAAAGAACAAAACAAAGTAAAATGCAAAGTGTTTTTAACACAATGTTTCCATAAACGATGCTAGTAACAACTTGTTCATAAGGAGGCATTTTTTAAAGTTCTGTTTCTATGAAAGGAGGTCTTTCCTTCCCTTTTTTGTTACAATCTACATGAAATAAATGTCATAAAAAGTAAAACAGAAGTTATGAATATGAGGTGATGGGATTTATGAGCTCACAGAACTCTACTGGCCACACAATGGCTGCCTGGCTTCCAACTGATGGCAGGTGGTGTTTGCAGGCAGGTCTTTTTGTAAAGGCTGGGCTTTAAGACTGAGCTCAGAGTTCCCAGTGTCTACTGCTGAATATGGCATTAACTCAACATGAAGACTATATTTCTTCATTTGTAATAGAGAAATAATCTCAGTGCATAATTATAAAAATATTTTCCTAAGGAAAATGTGTTTCATTTGTTAATAGTAACAGAGAATCTTTTTTTCTAAGAAAAACTCATGGAATTATTATGAACTGAAATGCTGAATCTATAAGATCATTATATTTTAAATTCACAATAATTTTCTCTCTCTCTCTCTCTCTCTCTCTCTCTCTCTCTCTCTCTTTCTCTCTCTTTCTCTCTCTGTCTCTCTTTGGTCAATAGGGCAAGCCTCAATATGTGATAGACACACACATTCCCTGGATATCAGAAGATATAAGCAACACAAGGATTGTAAAAAAGATTTTAAAATGATGTAAAATAATCAATGTAATCTCAATAATTTTTATCTACTTCCCATAAAACAAATCATACTTTAACTGAAAAAGAAATGGACACAGAAAATTATAAAGATTTAATTTAGGTTATGAAGTAAAATTAATGGTAATAGAGGAATAGAGGACTTCAGATTTGTAATCCAAGAATGGCTAAAAGATGCCATATTCTGTGTATGACATGGTCACTGTAATCTTCAACTCACAGTAACTGTGGTTACTTACACTGGGCCTGCAACAAGATTGGCCCTTGTCAAGAAACAGTCATAGATGGCCATAGGGCGCTACTCTTCCCAGCTGAACTACTGACTACTGAGAGATTCTGGAAGAGGGGAGTAATTGTCATCAGTTGTGTACCCAGTGGTGAGCTCACTAAGCTACAATGGAGAGTTCCAAATCCAAGATCACAAAAAGCTTCAGTTAAATTCAGTGCAATATAAAAGAATGGATGAAGGTGGAAAGGGGACAAAGGGAATTCAGAGAGTTGGGGTGGGTGAAAAGGGACAAGAGGGGGCAGGGGTAAGAGTCAACAGAATGGACTATATACATGTATGGAATTTTTAAAGAAGAAATTCAATTACAAAAAAAAACTATTAACCCACAGTTCACAGAAACAGGACCACAGGTATTAACTTGTATTGAGGGAAAAGTGTGAAAGCAAGCAACCCTAAAGAACAGTAGTCAGCTGGCAGTGGTGTCACACAATTTTAACCCTAGCACTCAGGAAGCAGATGGGTAGGGAGATCTCTGAGTTCAAGGCCAGCTTCATAGTTTCTTCATTGGTACAGGGGTTTCTCCAAAACACAACAACAAAAATAATCATTCCTTAGATCAATGTTATGGTCTCGGTCACTTTCTCCCGACAAATTATGAAAATGCTATTTTTTGATGCTAAAAAGTACACTTATCGTTTTGAACACTAACCACATTCACACAATTTTTTTATAAAGAAAATTAAATACCAATTTTAGTTTTTCATTCTCTTCCATGAATTTCTTGGCAGCCTTATTGGTATTTTCTGCTTGAATTTTAAGCACTCCTTTGTTTGATATTTCTTTCGCCAGCTGAGTAATAAGTGTAACCAGACGTCTCAACACTCTGAGGAAAAAAAAAACAAATGAAGTTCAGAATAATGCGTAACTAGATTAATCATTGGGAAGTCTGACCTTAACACAAATAGCCATTGTCAAATAATTCCTGTTAGGTCTAAAGAAATGGTGGCAGAGGCGACATTTAATTGGGACATTTCCTTTTTGCTGTCCAAGTCGGTCAGTTAAAACACGCTGGGCTTCACTCCTTTGCATCGTCTGTTAGATGACAAGTAGTAGAATACAGAGCTGGAGAGTTGCCCCTGCCCCTGGCCAGCTGCAGCATTGGGAAAGCTAGCTGAGGCAGTGCTGGAGAGCTTGCCCTGCTGCTCCAAGTGCAGGAGAGCTGGTTGGCTGACCAACTCAGCTACCTCCCAGGTCCAAAACCAAGGGCTTTGAGTTGGCCCATCCCAACATCTACCCAATCTATGAGCTGCTGGAGTGTGTGAAGGGACAGGTCCTGCAGATCCAAAGCTGCAGGACATCTGCAATGGGCATTTGCAATGGACATTTGCAATGGACTTCTGCATGTAAAGGTGAGTGAACCAAAGGGTATACTATGTGACACACTGACACACTAGTTTTCACAACAAGGTATTTTTTATTCTATCTTCTTTTCTTTTGTGTGTGCATAGGGGGCTGGTTGCAAGGGTAGAGGGCATATAGGAGCACACAGATGCAGCAGTATCTCATGGCTTCTTGTACACAATGATATTTCCCTTTGATACGCCATTAGCCTAAAAAGTATTCAAATGAAACTTTAATTAATTTGGTTTTTCGAAACAGGGGTTCTCTGTATATCCCTGGCTGTCCTGGAACTCACTCCCTAGACTGGACAAGCATTAACCTCAGAGATCTGCCTGCCTCTGCCTTCTGAGTGCTGGGATTAAAGGTGTATGCCACCACTGTCTTCTGGATGGTATTGCAAAACCAGCAAGAAAATCTCCATTTTTTTTTTTTTTTTACAATTGCAGTTTAAAGATCATTTTGTTAAGAGGCCACAAATCCAAAAAAAAATGAATATTGACATGTTTACATGTAACCCCCACTCTAAGATATTAAAATTAATCTCTTCAATTATTCTTTCAGCAGCTATTTACTAAGGAACTACTATGTTAAGTATTAGGGCCATAGCCAAAAGTGAACTTAGTTTTTGACTTCAAGTTTAAGTCCTAGTTGGACATATATATTTTTTAAAATTTTTATGTGTTTACTTATTTTTGTTGGTTTCAAGACAGGGTCTAACTATATAGCTCCAGCTGTCCAGGAACTCACTATGTAGAAAAGACTGGCCTCAAACTTACAGAGATCTGCCTGCCTCTGCTTTAATCCCAAGTACTGGGATTAGAGGCATGTGCTACCATGCCTGGCTTCTACTTGGAGATATAAACAGTATTTGATTTCAGTTGTGCATAGAAGTTGAAGTCAGGACTTAAGAGAAGACCTGCATACTTTGGAGGAACGGATGGCCACAGGGCTTCTTTGAGAAAGAGCTAAAAGATAAGTAAAGGTTAAATAAAAAATGGAAGGCCTGGTATGGTCAGCTTAGCCTTTAAACCCAGCACTTGAGAAGCAGAGGTCTCAGATTATCTGTGAGTTCAAGGTCAGCCGGTTTTACATAACAGGTTCCAGGCCAGCAAGAGTTACATAGTGAGACCCTGTCTCAAAAATAAAACACAGGGCTTCAGCTTCCCAAGTCCTTGTCAACCACCTTGCTTTTCAGAAGGTCTTTATCTCTGTGTGCCTGCTGTATTTATGTGTTTCCTCATCCCTAATAATAACTGTTCTTCAAACACCAGAAAACAAACAAACAAAGGTTGGGGGGAGGGAAGAGTGTTCTAGAACAGCTTGTAGGATAACACAAGTGGGAAGTACAGAGATATTTCACAAACAATAACTATTTTTTTTTAAAAGAATGAATAGGGAAGGAGTATGGGAATGAGATGTACGGTATGTACTGCAGAACAGTAGGAGACGGACTAGAAAGTCAGCACCAGATCACCCAAGGCTATCTGCAGCCGGCAGATCTACAAACTGTAACGTTCCCCCCTTATTTTTGAGATTATAATTTAAGTGCATGTCTCCTTTTCCTTTCTTCCCTCCAAATCCTCCCTTATATTTTTGCCAATTCTCCTTCAAATTCAGGCCCTCCTCTTCCTTTTAATTAATTGTTATTGCATCTACATACATATATGTTACAAATATAACCTGTTCAGTCTGTATAATGCCACCTGGATGTATATTTTCAGGGCTGAACATTTGGCACTGGACAACCAATTCGGGCTCTTCCCTTCCAAAGGCCACATCTTCCATTCCAAGCTTTCTTTAGTATAACTAAGATTTGTTACTTGAGTATATCATTTGCATTCTTTTATGAAGATATCAATGAAAAGATCTTAGTGTAAGTGGAAAAAAACAAAAAAGAGAATTCTATGAGTGTTAAAACTGTACTTTTTTTTTTAACTTACAGCCAAAAAAATAATGAGAATCCAGAAATGTAAAGATTTCTTTGAGACCTGAAGAGCTTCATCTGTGTGTGCTCGTAAGCGCCAGGGATGCTGCTGGCCGAGCCCTTCTCCACAGCACTCGTGGACGAATACTTCCTTACTTCTCTCACAGCATCTGTTACAGAACAGACGACGATACTTTTGGTGTTTAAGAAAACAATTTTTTAAACAAGAAGGAGTTGTAGAATAACCTAGCAGCCTTTTAAATACTGGACTTTAGATACGCCTTGCTTCTGTCTATCCCTCTTTAGTACCTGACAGTATTATGCTCAAAGATGAAAGTGTGTTAATGGATAGTAGTAGCATCTTATGAATCACTACTATAGCATTTGAAAATCATTCCTCTGGGGCTTACTTATCATCTCACTGTCAAGTCTTGATCTACTGTGAAATATTATCTCCTACCTTTTCCATTTCTATGCATGACTAAAATTCAACTAGCTGTCAGGAACAGACACAATCCCACCTCTCTTAAAGTGCCAGCATCATATTAGACTCACTATTACTTTAAATAATTGAGACCAGAACTATTTCATTGCATTGAAATTTCTATTTGCACTGACTAGTTAAATGAGACTATGCTGCATTTACTTCACAATAGTTCACAGGCACTATCTCTGAATCATGCCACATTTCTATCACTCCAAATAAAATCCCAACAAAGCACTCTACAATTATAAGGTTCCATTTTATCACCTCACATTTGTATGCCATTTCTTTGATTGAAAAATCTTTATTTCTAATACCATTAGGGATACTAGCTCATTTGCTGGGTGTTACAATATACACAGAGGTAGTTTTTTTTTTGTGTGTTGTTTTTTCAGATAGAGTCTTCAGATAGATTTGGTGTAGCTCTGGCTGTCCTGGAACTCACTATGTAGGTCAAGCTGGCCTCGAACTCACAGAGATCCATCTGCTTCTACCTTCCAAGAACTGGGATTAAAAGCATGTGCCACCACCACCTGGCAGGATAATTAGTTTTTGCACATGGATTATCTGGCAGCTGTATGGTCACATTTTCTGCCTTAGAGATCGAGTTCCCAGACTCCATAGAGTTAAGAATAAACTAAGCAGACATGCAGAGATGGAAAAGGTAGTTCAATTACTAGTACTAGTCTTTCCTCAGAATCTGGCTTCCTCCTTACCTGCACCTCACTAAAACAACTCCTATTTTATTATAAATTCTTTTCCTTTGTTTTCTTTTCTTTCTTTTTTGAATTATTCTTTCTTGCTCAAGTAAGGGTAAGCTGGTTTCGAATAAATATAGCCCAAAAAATCCATTATGGCTCTTTTCTTACACAGGTAAGTGATAGCTTTCAGTAGACATTTTGATACCTTTTAAAGAGTTGAGATTATTTCTTATTCTTTTATTTCACAGATAATTTGTCAAACTAAGAGAGACAGAATGCCCTTCCAAAGTTATTCAGGTAGTTGGTGTCTCAGTAATGACCAGTTTTCTCTACTTCTTTACTACTTTATTGTGTTGTTATGTGGATGGAGACTCAGTGCACAATACTAACAATAACATACCATGTCAAATATTGACAATTCTCAAGTAAAATACAAATCCACTCAAAACTTGATACAATTTCCTTCTTGGGGTTTTGTTTTGCTGTTGCTGTTGTTTTTGAGACAGCTCTGGCTGTCCTTGAACTCACAGAGATCTATCTACTGGGCTTTATTTCTGCCTCTTGAGTGTCACCACACCTAGCTTCCCTTCTGGTTTTTAACAATTCTATACTCCTTCACAGTGGGTGCTCTCACTTTTATAAAGAGGATCAACTGTATTTCTTCAAAGGGTGCTATTTGGAACAGGACACATTTTTGCATGAAACAATATCAAACACAGTGGTGAAGGTTCAGAGTTGGTACCAGTAAACCCACTTAACCCACACCATGAGAGGGAGGAGGAAGTTCCTAGGAAAAACATTTTGCAATGTATATTAAAAGCTAAAGTACCAAGGAGTGCTTGCAAGAAGTGGGTAGGTAATCTTAGACAAGTCACTGTGTGTTGGTCTCAGTCATTTCTAAAAGAACACGGTGATTCTGAAGGCTTGTGGAATTTCTGTTTTGGAAACCTCAAAGCTCTACTTTTACTGTGTGAAGTATCATTGCCATGAACATTTTTAACCTGCTGAAAAACTCATCCAGGCTGTATACTTTCTGCAAAATGCTTATTATCAGACATGCTTTGATTTAGGTTGCTTACGCTACTGTTAAGAATTTTGAAATCTCTATGTTTTAAATATTACTACTCAAATGTAAACATGAAATCCACTTATATTTTATACATACTTTATAGATGAAAGCCTGTAGTTAATTTCAGACAATGTCTCTGCTGTTCTTGGATTTGGACTTTAATCTATCACACAAAGTGAGGGATGAAATTTTCCACCTGTGCCAGCATGCTTGTGCAAACATGTTTTCAATTCTTTAGATTCAAATTTTTAAAGTTAGAATTTTTAGTTAGGGATGCTCAATCTGTCCAGTACACATCTATAATATTACCACATGAATTCAAATTTTGAAGAATTTGTCATATTTGCTTTTTCAATCCAAAGTCTCATTGATATTTTCCCCTAAGTATTTGAACATGCATTTTCTCAGACATATTCCTATATAAAAACTATTAGTAACTTTCTTCTTTTTAATCCAAGAGATAGACAACAAATGTTTTAGGCAAAAAGGTAATGGATGTCTTACCAGCTGCAATATTAAACTCTAGAGCTGTCCATGGAAACAGGCATAGACCATGTGGTGTTTGAATAGGTATGGTACCCAGAAACTCATGTGTTTGAATGCTTGGCCCATAGGGAGTAGCACTATTAGGAAGCGTGGCCTTGCTGGAAGAAGTGTGGCACTGTGGGGGGTAGGTTTTAAGGTCTCCCATGTTCAAGCTACACCTAGTATGTGCGGCACACAAGTCTCCTTCTGCTGCCTTCGGATCAAGATATTAAACTGTTGACTCCTTCTCCAGCACCATGTCTGCCTGATGATGCCATGCTTCCCACCATGATGATAATGGACCAAAGCTAAACATGGCCCTTTCTAAGAGTTGCCTTGGTCATAGTGTCTCTTCACAGCAACAAAACCCTAACTAAGACAAACCATATCCAACAGCAAGAATGGTGACAGTTCAATAAAACTGTATCTACAAATATAGGCTTCTGACCCATAAAGATGCTATACAATACTGCTATCACAACTAAAGCAAAAATTTACCAATATTACCTAATAATTATTTAATATTAAAAAATGGGCAGTAGCCACTAAAGCTGTTGCTTTTAATCAGGTTTCAGTGAAGACTCACACTTGCCTAAGAATCTCTTAAGAGTCTATTATTCCATTCGTTTGTTGCATACAAGCCAAGGCCCTGGGTGCCCAGGACAACACTATAACAGATACTATAACTGTCAATCATCTGCAAACTTGAAAGAAGGCCACTTGTTATTGCATTTATTTTATTTTATTTTATTTTATTTTGGTTTCTCGAGACAGGGTTTCTCTGTATAGCCCTGGCTGTCCTGGAACTCACTCTGTAGACCAGGCTAGCCTCGAACTCAGAAATCCCCCTGTCTCTGCCTCCCAAGTGCTGGGATTAAAGGTGTGCACCACCACCACCGCCCGGCTTGTTATTGCATTTAAACTTTACAGTAACCTAAAAGAGGCTAAGAATCACTGCACCTGAAAGTTTTGTATATAAAATAGTACCAAATATGTATTAAAATAGCCATAATTACCTTAATATCAATATATAAAATAGTCTTTCAATATATTAATAACATCAACCTAACCAATCAAAACCCAGATCCCAGATAATTTACTGAAAAGAACTGGATTCAAAGGAGGACTGTAGCTAGTACTTACCTAGAAACAGAACAATCAGTAGTATTATAATGGTAAGAAAAGCTTTGTTCCAAAAGCTTGCAATCTTACCCCAGACACTAAATGAAAAAATCTTCTGCCATCTGTAAAGCGATACAATTAGATTAGATGAGCAAACAACCAAACAACAAGCCAAGAGCAGGTCTTAAAATGTTTTAAAATACTGAAATAATATTTTGATAATAATGTGGCAATTTTAAAGACATTTAATTTTAAAAGTTGTTCATCCTCTTTCATGACATAATGACTCATGAAATAAAAAATAATTATTTGATGGTTTAAATATTCTAAAGTGAAAATAACTTTTTTTTTTTTTTTTTTTTTTTTTTTTGGTTTTGGTTTTTCGATACAGGGTTTCTCTGTGTAGCCTGGCTGTTCTGGAACTCTAGACCAGGGTGGCCACAAACTCAGAGTTAGGCCCGCCTCTGCATTCAGAGTGGTGAGATTAAAGGTATGTGCCACTATGGCCTGACTGAAAATACCTTTTAAAGTAAAAGTTATTTTTCACGATGAGCAAAACCTTAAAAAGAAATGTAGGCATTGTCTGTGCACATACACGTACACCTGTAGACTCCACAGTGAGAAGGGTAGAGGTCAGTCTGAGGTGGTGCCCCTTAGGAGCCCAGCCTTTCCACCTTGCTTAGAGACACTGTCTCCCTGGGATCCCGGGCCTCACTGATTAGTGCAGGCTGACTGGCCAGTGAGCTCTAAGTGTCTTTTGCTCACCAGCACTGGGATTATTAACCTCTGCAGCACCCCTGACTTTTCCTCACAGATTTTAGGGGTCAAACCAAGGCTCCCTATCTTGCATGGCAAGCATTTTACCAATTGAACTATCTTACCAGCCCAAAAGGAAATTCTTAAACTGTCACATTTTGGATGAAAGCTACTTCTTTTTCCCTAGCTAGAGAACAGTCTCAGAAATGATGGAAGTTTTTTGATCTAACAATTAGGAACACCCCATTCTCTGTTTAGTAGACACAGTGTCTTGCTGTGAAGCCTCTGCTGGCATGGAGGTTGCCAAAGTTGCCTCTGAAGTTGCAATCCTCTTGCTTCAGCCTGCGAAGTGCTGCAGGTATAACATGCACGACCATGTTTGCTTCTGCAAGTTTACTTTTATGTGGTGTGCTTCTATCATCTACACTAAGGAAAATAATTTCTTTCTTTAACCAAAAAGGAATCTAAAATGACTGAGACATGGCATATATGCAAAAAAACCCAAAAACCAAAAAAACCAAACTTTTATACATAAATGTTTATGCATATAAATGCTCATGTAATTTATCCATTACTTAGGTCAAAGTCTGAACACAGAGGAAATGAGATGAGCAAACAGTCTAGACAGAGCGGCATAAGCGAGGCCACAGACACAAGAAATGATGAGTTAAAAGTGGCTAAGTAATCCATCCTGTAACTGAAAAGGTATCAAACGTTGAACTTACGTATTTTAAATTTGTAATACATTGGGTCAAAAAGAGGTATCAAGGTAATTAGCATGTGAATATACTTCACAAACACAACTGAAATTGTCACTTTAAGATATGACAAATTATTAATACATTTTGAAAGGAACTATCAATAATAACTTCATGTCGAAGGGGAGAAGACAGAGGTGAATCAGTTCTTTTTGCCTTGATGATCACATTCAAAGTATTTTTGTGGGCACTGTTTAAATTTAACATTACAAACATTAAAAAAAAAAAGAATATAAATGGTAATAGCTTGATGTAGGTCCAAATGTAAATGTGTTTACCTCTTCAAGAGTCAATAAAAGAGGGAATGTAACAACCTTCTAGGAGGGCCATCTAGGCGTCTGCAGTAGACTGAATTTAAGAGCAGACAGTGGCTATGGTTTATTGAGTTGATGTATTATCGGTTGGAACACGTGTACTGTCTCGTCTAATTACCACAGAACCACATGAAGTCCACACAGCTATTACCAGGAAAACTGACCAGAGAAGGTAAGTTCCGAAGATGACACAATAACACGAAGTCAAATAAAAACCATTATTCCGAGCATGTATGTACCTTCAACCACCTCAATGCAGGAGAAAAGACTAGACAGACTAAATACTCTGAAGGTTATGGTTGACATCCAAACTGTGGTTAAAGACATGGGGCACAGATGATTCCTGTGCATATGTATCACATGTTCTTACATGAGAATATTCATGTATCATGTGTACCTATTCACACTTTCATCTAATAGCTGCTAGATCAGGATCGGAAAACCGTAAATGACAAGAACAAAGACAGTCGTCTGTAAATCCTTCTGATGACTTTTTTTTTTTTTAATTTCAAATCATTAAGCCTTGAGTTTGAGGTCAGTCAGGTCTACAGAGTGAGTTCCAAGACAGCCAGGGTTACCCAGAGAAACTTTGTCTCGAAAAAACCAAAAAAAAAAAAAAAAAAAAAAAAAAAATCATTAAGTCTTATTTATAAATCCGTTGTGCATAAAAAATGACTTTTTGAATATGTAAGACTCTGTCACAAGTAATATCAAAGAGCAAAACACGTCTGCTTTTGAAATCTGAGGTAGAAGGATCAAGGAGAGCATTGTCTCACTGCAAGCTACTGATCTTATCTGGAGTCTGACACAGACCAGTTAGGTGACTTAAGTTATGGAATACAGCGTCTCTGGCCTTAAACATGTGATAGAACCCATGGGCTGGTGGAAATAACTTGGTACACCCCTTCCTACAGTATGACTTACTACTTCTTGTAAGGGAAGAAAAGTCGCTGGTATGAAGACAAGGATAGAGATGAGTTGAAATCCAAGCAGATGAGGAGTTTTAAGTTTTTGAAAGACTGCTTGGACCCTGAGCCAGTCCACTCTATTGTCCCAATTTAACATTTATGCACTCACCCTTTTAGGAGGGGTGGGGGAGAGTGAGAAATAAAGACAGCTCAGGTGTCCCAGGCATAACCTCGGCTTTATTATACCTGTAATCAAGACCAAAACGACTAGGTTCTTTTAAAAAAGGTGAAAAATCTATTTGCACACATATTCAATCTTTATATAAAGTAGTATTTTAATGGTTACCAGACAGCAAATTTGAGTTTCATTTTTAAAGACTGCCTTTTATATAATTGGCTCTCAACCTTAATTATCCATTTATTGTTTTGTTTGTATGTCTGTCTGTATGTATGTATGTATGTATATCATGTGTATGTATGTATATCGTGTGTTCATGTGCGTGCATGTGCGTTTCTGGGCGTCCCAGTGTGGAAGTGTGGAGGTGTGGAGGCCAGAAGACAACTTTGTTGAGTCAGTTCCCCTTCCGGGTATCGAACTGAAATTCTCTTCCTTGGTTGCAAACGCCCTTTACCTGCTGAGCCAGCCCGCAGGCCCGCTCAAAACTTTCTAACCTTATGAAAAGCATTACAAGCTGCAGCCTGAAGAAGCTAATCAAACATTTGGTACTGTGAAGGATCTGAAGGTTTCCTACCTCTGAGGAGGAATAAAGGGCAGACAGAAGATTAAAATGAGTCCTATTTCAGCATAAAGAAAGCTGGCAACCGCCGCCCATTGGATTGTCATGGTTTTTTTTTTTTTCTTCACACCTATACAGAGAAAGATTTCAATTTCAGAGAAACATGGGTGAACAGCCAGACACACAGCGTGGGGCCTGCTGGGAGTTCGCCTAACCCTGGGTGACAAGGTAGTGCGCCAGTCGGCCCCGCAGGCTCTCCCCCGGCCCCCGAGGCGGCCCGGGCGGCCCGAAGCCGCGGCCCGAGCCACCAACCGCGTGGTCAGCGGGGCCGCCCGCCGCCCGTCAGGCTTACCCGCCGCCGATCGCTCCGCGTGCCCCGCCGCCCGCCTGCGCGCGCACGTCACACGCCGCCGGGCGCGCGCCGGGCCCGGCTGAGGTCACACTGGCGCGACCGCGCTTCCCACGGCTGTTGTTTCCTAGTGCGCGTCATGAGGTGACCGAGGCTCCAGCACGCGGGCTCGGGACCCCCAAAGGGCGGCCCTGATGCGGCTGATGCCTGATGACGGGAGCCAGGCCCTTGGGTCAAATCCAGCCAGGTGCTCTATGGTGGCAACCTGGCTCCCTGCCCCGAATTAAACGAAGTTTAAGTTAAGGCCCAGGCCTGGGGGTTGTGGAGCATTTTGTTCTTGAGATGGCAGCATGCGTTTTGAGTGCTGTTTTCCTTGTCCATCGGTAGGACCGGGCAACTTCAGGGAGCTGTTTGGGAACTGCACGAGTACACTCCTTTACCTAACCATATTCCGTTAGGTAACTAGATAGGCCCTAGAAACTGAAGAGCTCCAAACTCCGGAGACCCTTCCTCAAGTCTTAAGACATTGCAGCCACCCCCAAAAAACCACAAGAATCCATACCTGGATGCAATCAGCAGAGGTTTATTAGGGGAGGAGCCGGCGGTCAAAATCGACAAGCTCTTTAGCTCCAAGAGCAGGGTTTTTGACCCCGTGTGGTGGGTTAAAGGGTCTTTTATAGCATGGGGTGGGGTGGGGGGGGAGGAAGGCATTCGCGCTTACACATGAATGGTTGCATTTTCACATGCTTACACATGATTGGTTGTTTTACAAATTTTGAACATAGCACTGGGAAGACCAAGGGAGGGGTAACCAAGAACAGTGGAACATTTCAGAGAATCTAGAGTCATGTGAGATCACTCTGCACACTCATTCGTCTCAAAAATGTGGTTTTCACCATGCTATTGTGTCCTATCCTGCCATTTCAGATTACTATCTTTACTTTTTCCGGCTATAGGGTTATAGCCCCACCTAGGTGGTAGCATCTTTATCTGTAGTCAGGAATGCCTTCCTGCCTTGGGCGAGGCTTGGGGAATGTAATCCAGCAAGTGTCCTTCACCTGGAATGTGAAGGCCTGAAATCTTATTTTCAGTTCCGAGTTCTGTAAGGCGAAAAATCTACACATATTTCATAAAATGGCCTTTATCATTTTTCACTCTACAAAACCATTGCGGGTGGACTCCCTCATGGTTGGTTAACTTTGCATTCCACCTCTGGTTTCCCTGGTGACACTAGGAAGAAAAACCTAACATCTGCCTCTCCTTAGGCTTTCTGGTCAATTCCTGTAATATACCTGCTCAGCGTGGAGACCTGACATCCCCATCTGAGCCAAAGATAACATTACATACTATCATCTCCGTCCTTAAGCTGTCCAAGAGTCCACCACCCAGGAAGTCTGATTTACTTGGAGACATGTTAAAAAGGTGGGAGGGATAATTATTCCACTAATAAGATGCAGCACTTATACATTCCAAGATGGTGCTTTGTGGGGAAAAAAAAGGCTTGGGGATCCCAGGGTTCCTCCGGCCATGCTGTGGGTAGTCAGCTGGGAATGCTCTGAGTTCCTCCAGCTGGAAGTTGGGCCGGGCTGCTCATTAACTAAAAGCCTCTCCCCGGCTCCTCACAGTTCCTCATAGCGGCACGGTCCCAACACACGAGGAAGCCCTTGGGTTTCCAAAACTGGTTTATTCACATGGCGGATCGTGGATGGATCTGGATGCATACCCCCCTAAACCCAGGATTGACCTGAGTTAAAAGGGGAGGGGGGAAGGGGGGAGGGGCTGGGGAGGAATGTTTAATCAGCTCCACCTCTGGCCTTCAGGTACCTCATTAGTATGTAAATCTCTCTAGGGCCTGTTCGGTTCTCACCCTCCACCTGTGTACCTGACTGAAGGGTGGAGGTGGAATGGAGATTAAACCTCGTGTTAGGCCCAACAGTGCTTCTTGAAGGAGCTTCGTCTGCCGTGTGGCAGTAGTAAGCTTGTTTGGTTTTCTGTGTTCTAATTCAAAAAAAGTCTAACACCTGTCTTTGTTTTTCTTTGGTGGATGGCCAAAAGCCTAAGCATGCTTTCTGCTGATATTGGGCTTTCTCTGAATGCCTGTCCCCTACCGGGACTGCTGGTAGACCTCCATTTCTGAACAAGGCAGTGTTATTGGACACTTTATGCTCTTCCTGTTCTCCATACCTTTGGCTGTTTTTTATTTCAAATGAATAGGATTGTCCTTTAAAAACAGCTTTGGCATTCTTTTATGAAGACTAAGAATCTAAAAGGGAACTGCAAATACTTCCAGGTTTCCAACGTATGTGAATACACTTAAAATATACATATTTTCAGTCTTTGCAAATCTCAGGAATATAACACAAAGTAGGTCAGGATAGAAAGAAAGGAAAAAACTAGAGTGACTTAGAAAAGCAAAGAAGCCTCTAGGAGTCTGGTAGAAGTCTCATGCCTACTGAGAGTCAAGAATTCTACTAAAGTTAACAAAATTTGCTGTGATGATTGCCCACATGATATTACTTTATTAGAAAATTTTAAATTATTATAAAATGACAGTGAACCATGCTTAAAGCCTGACTGTATCTGAGTACTATGGCCTTTCCTCTCTACAAGCTGTAAACATTGTTTGTTTTTTCTCGGACTCTCATAAAACTTCTAATTTTATGGTAGAAGACCTGACCTAAACTCTTGTGCAGCCTTTGTTTTGTTTGTATCTTACCAGTCAATGCACTCTGGAACCACTCTGATTTCATTTACTGAAAACCGTGATTTCAGAAGGTCTGGAGTCCTTTCCACGGCTGCTGTGGCTGTTGCTAAGATCCTTAATCATGACTTTTGAGCAGTTCATGCTCTCTTGGGTTTGACGTCTTTTGTATTGTGTCTATTAGAAATGTCTATGCTTACGTCTACGGGAAGATCTTTAAACCTTCTGCATGTGTGTCTGAGTATCTGTGGTGTTGGAGGCCAAAGGTGGATGTCATGCCTTCCTCAGCTCTTGCTCACTTTCTCTTTTTTTGGAGACGGTTTCTTACCTGAAGCTTCCTGTGACTACATGAGACTCCAGCACAAAAATAATAAACTCCAATTCTGCTTCATACTAAGTCCTTCAAATTCCTTTCCCCCCCCTTTTCTTTTCTTGCTTTTTTTTTTTTTTTTGTTTGGTGGCACAGTCAAGAATTCCTGTTCTGAAAAGGTTTCAGAGGTTTCTGAAAAGAATTCCTACCAGCAGCACTGTGGGGTTACAGCTCAGCTCTTACTCCCTTTATTGTTAACACAAACACAGTGCTATAGGATACAATTATATTGGGAACAGTACATGTTAAAAGTAAGTAAGTGCAGAATATAGACTACGTTTCAGGGTTGGAGTTATTTGCTTAGTGGTAGTGCCTGCCTAGCATACATGAGGTTTTACATTCAATTCCCAGCACAAAACAACCCCCCAGAAAACAAATCTCCCACATTTAAGTCAATGCTTTAAAAAAAACCTTATCACATAAACATCTAATCATAAGAAGCAGGAAGAAAAATGCAGGCTGAACTTAGCACAGAAGGTTGGGATCTGCTCTTCCATGCTCATTTCCCACACTCCACCTCATTCAAATCAAGCTACTGTACTGGTGTTCATTCACTTCAGCGTTAATGTACAAATGCCAGAACGATGACTTTACTTCCATATTTACTTCAACTGAAAAAACTTATCTTTAAAACTGGATAAACTAAAAAGTGAGAACGCAGAATATGACCAAGAAAAAATAGCAGCACAATGCTCAAGTTAAAATTGATTCATGGTCTCAAACAGCTTGAAGTAAAGTTTTAGACAATTCTCCATAGTCTTCCTAGTTTTGACATTCAGTAATATTTTATTACTGAACTTTTATTTCACCCAGAGACTTCTTGTCATCTACATTCTTCATTAATAAAAGCTGCTAGCAACATCGAGCCATAAAAATACCATGAAAAGCTATAAAATTTAGTTTTAATATTAAAACCTAGTTACTATCCTATAATATTTTAAATTAAAATAAAAAATTATAGCTATGTACAATGTGTATTGTGTGTATTTGTGTGTAAGGGCACTGTATGTGCAGCTATGTACAATGTGTATTGTGTGTTTGTGTATAAGGGCACTGTATGTGCAGCTATGTACAATGTGTATTGTGTGTGTGTGTAAGGGTACTGTATATGCAGCTATGTACAATGTGTATTGTGTGTTTGTGTAAGGGCACTGTATATGCTATAGAAATTATAGCTATGAACAATGTGTATTTGTGTGTGTGTGTAAGGACAGTGTATGTGCAGCTATGTACAATGTGTATTGTGTGTGTGTGTGTAAGGGCACTGTATACGCTATAGCATATGTGTAGAGGTCAGAGGAAAACTCATTGGAGTTGGTTTTCTCTTTGCATCTTTACACAGGTTCTGGGAATCAAATTCAGGTCATCAATACTACTCTGCAAGCGGCTCCACCTTTGATCCACTTGGCTGGTTTTAGAAAGAATTTTAAATAGTTATTCATTTACACATTAGCTACCAGATTCTTCACATGTAAAATGTAGAAGGCTGCAATTGTTTTCTTCTTTTTACATACCAGAATTCCAAATCTTTTAAGTGAGAGATTCAGGGAATCGCCCCCCCTCCCCCCTCAGGTGCTGGTCTAGTGGTAAGCCTTGTTTAAATATCTTAAAATCAGCTCTTGCTCTCTCTTCATCTCCTGATCCCTCCGTCCCTTCACCCTTTCCCCCTCTTTCCCCAAGTGCTCACGGCAGGCCTCTACTTCTCTACTCTCTCCCTCTCTCTGCCTCTTCTACCCTCTTAATTCCCCTCCCTATGCCCTAAATAAACTCTATACTAAAACAAAACAAAACCCTTAAAATCACCATTTATGACAAGCCCTTAAAAAACAATTGTTTTGATGTTTGTGTAAATAACGATGTCAGGTGATACTATAATCAGCCTTTCTTGTCCAGCTCAGAGGGGGGCACTTCTAGTGGCCTGGGATAGGGGTTCCTGTGCCTAGGGGAACAGGAATGGTAACATGATTGGTAAAGCAACATAGGATCAAAAAAGGCTTGAGTGGCTCTTTCTTGCCTACTTTTGCATGTGTGTTCACATGCCTTTTGTGGAAGTCAGAGGTGAATCTTGGGTGCTGTTCTTTAGACATCAAACTAGTCTGGCTAGATCTGTCTCTGCCCCACTTGGGCAGAGACACTAGGATTACACTAGTGTCTCTTGTAATCCAGCACTAGGATTACGAGTGTATGCCAATGCAACTGGATTATTATTTTTCTAAAAAAGATTTATGTGCATATGTGAGTGCTTACATATGTGTATGTGTACCACATGCATGCCTGGTGTCTGCATAAAAGAGAGTGTCAGATTCTTTAGAAATGGAGTTACAGATGTTTGTGAGCCATGTAGGTACTGGATGCTGAAAGCAGGTGCTCTGACACCGGATTTTTACATTGATGTGAGGATCACATCTAGGGCCTCAGGCCTGTGCTATGAGCTCTTTAATAGCCTAGCTTTCTCCCCAGCTCTTCTTGCCCTCTGGGCTGAACTTACAGATGGTAGCTGTGAGGACAGTGCAGCCGCAGCTGTGGAGCTGGGGAGCAGCTGGTGGCTTTGACATCCTTAGGAAGCACAGACTTCGAGGCCAGTAACAGAACTACAACAGCAAAAGGAGGAGTAGTTGTTCTTCCAGTGGTGGCAGTCACAGCAGAAAGAGGTAGATGAACAGCTGGGCAAAGGGACCAGGGCAGGTACAAGAACAGTAGAAAGAGGTGAAGAGCTGAGGTTGAAGAGAGGCTGGAAGATTTGGAGAGAAGCTGCAGGCCCTGGCAGCTTGTACAGTTCCAGAGAGCTGTAAAATTTCAGTGGCCAAAGATCTTAGTCACAGGGGTTGGGAAGGCATGGCTTGAGAATCATGCATCCAAGCTGTAAAAATAGCTGCTGTCAAAGGTTGGAGAGTCCCACTTCTTAGACCTACACCATCCAGAGCTCTAACACTGGATACCCCAGGACTAAAGGCCTTGTTACTTGAGGCCTGCATAAGAATCCTAATACTAGAGCCCCATCACTCCTGTTGCCAAGGCTAGCTCCTTCTGTCAAATGCTGGGGATAGAGACACTACCAAAGCCAATGTTGTAAAGGGTTCTCAACCACCATTTTCATCTTGGTAGAACAAAGTACTCTGGCCAGCTCATTAGTAACCTAATAATCTAGAAAGCATCAAAAGAATTAAATTTGCTGTTACTCAAAGAGCTCCACACAATCTTTAAAAAATTATTTATGTACATGGGTAAATGTGTGGAGGCCTAAGACAACTTTGAGGAAATGATTCTCTTCTTCTACAAGTCCAAGGGCTCGAACTCAGGCTGTCGGGCTTGGCTAAGGCAAGCACCTTTGCCCCCTGAATCTTTTTGTTGTTCCAAATCTTACTTTTAAATTACAGCTGACATAACATGTAACTAAATCCAGTTAAGACAAAAATTAAATACCTTCAAGTATATATTCAATTAGTAAATGTATCAGTTGATTTTATAATTTAAAATTTTAATGTACACTCTGAATATGATTATATCTAGAATTTCTTGTTCTTTCTCATTTTATGTAAATGTGGACATTTGTTTTACTACCTGTGAACTTTCAAAAAATTAAGATGTACTTCTTATTAACTTACAGGTGAGTCATATCTTCTTGTTATTAGAAAAGTTTTATTTAAAATACTTAAAAACAGAATACCTTTAGTAAAACTTCTACACCCACCCATCTACCACACCCATAAAAATTAGAAGCAGAGTTTTTCAATATTTGGTCTAGGACTATTGGATGTTCGAAACTCCTGAGTTCTTTAAAACTTCTGGGTCTGCTCACAATCTACTGAACTGGAATCCATGAGGAAGGAGTATAGGGGCTGATGTTTGTTGCTGTGAGTTTTATGTGTATGAGTGTTTTGCTTGTATGTTTGTCTGTACACCATGTGCTTAGCTGGTGCCAGAGGAGGACTGAAGAACGCGTTGAATCCCCTGGCCCTGGAGTTAAAGACAGTAGTGAGTAGCCACTTGGGAGCTGGAACTTGGATCCAGGTCCTCTAGAAGAGCAGCCAAGGATAACTGGCCAGCCATCTCTATAGTCCTGGGTCTGAGTTCTCAGTTATAGAAAAGTTCCATTTGTTCTTTCAGATAAAATTCTGCTGGCCTAGCAAATTTCCAAACCTCCTCCTTCAGCTTTCTGAGTGGTTGGATAAAAGACATGTGCAGCCATGTCTGGCCCTGGCGATTGCTGTTGTACTGATGCTAAAAGCCATAGACTTAAAAGAAATCCGAGGATGTAACCTCATGTGGTTCCATGTAGGTAAAAAGTACATACTACAATGACTTAGAAAATTGAATCATCACCATAATGGTCTGTAAGGTAATCCAGGACTGCTGATGTGCTTGACAAAGCATTAAATATTCTCTTTTCCTGCCTTGAAGTTATCTTTTCCATCATGTACATTAGATGCTGATGGAAACACATAAAAGGAGTTCCAAGTTCAAGAGCGATGTCAACCCAGTCCCAGATACATTTCAGTGGGGTTTCTTCATATCCAGCAAACATAGCTGGGTTTGCTAAAAGTCCTCTTGCAACCATCACACCTGCAAATTAAAGTACAGCATATCTGTTCATAAACTAAGAAACCATGGTTATCAGATCAAACTTAATGCAAGAGTATTTATCAAAAAGTATTATTTTGCGATTTCAGAATACCCTTATTACAAATTAATGTAAAACAGTAAGAAATAAATTGATTCTGGTGCCACTGATAAACCAATTGTATTTATAAAACCATTTTTTAAAGGACATGTATATTAATTCCCTGGCCTTGGTATTTCTTTAGGAGATATCCACGTCGTCATAAATCAGACTGTTGAAGTTAATTGATTTGCTTCCATCTAGCAACAGTTACCATGGCGCTGGCCAGTTAATTCTGTAAGGGGCAATGAAACTACTTCTGAGCTCTGAGCCCACTTCTGGGCTCCTGAGTCTATCCAAGTTCATTATCTCTCATCTCTATTTTGGTGTTCTAGATGCTTTTTAAAGATAAAATAAAACAAAACAAAATAGACCATCTGTAGATGATTTGCTGGTCAATAGATGTGATGATAGCAGCAAAATGCTGCCATTGCTTCTAAAATGATCTACTGTTTCTAAGGAAAAGAGCTGACAGCATTCTAATATGGCTCAACGTCAAACAGGAACTCAGCCTACTCCCCCGTCTTCACTTTTTCATCCTTATTAAATGATGAAAAGATCCCAGTGTTTATTTCTTACCATCTGTCCCAGTCATCTGCCACACATTTTCTGCTTCTTTCAAGCTTCTTATGTCTCCGTTAGCAACTATGGGTATAGACACATTTTCCTTTATCATTTTAATGGCATCATAGTGGACTGGCTGATGTCTTTCTTCAACTGTTCTCCCATGGACTGTAATCCAGGACACTCCTGTTGCTTCAGCCTTCTGGCAAAGATCTATGGTTTTTGCCAGGTCATCATGGATCCTATAATTTCAAAATTGTAGCTGTGTATAGCACATAGATTTTAATGCTAAATTAACTAAGACACTTTATTTGCTATATTTATTATCACTTCATGCCACTATTAATAAGATTTTGTTTCGTGATTGGTTCCCATTCAAGACCTTGGCATCCGCATACTGCCATAGATGAACACATAATACATGGTGTGAATGCCTCCCAAATTGTAATCTTGGGATTTTTTTTTCCCTTTAATTGTTAAATTTTAGTGTAAATATCTTTCCTGTTTTCCAGGGATATTTCTAAGCATTAGTTAAGTAGCATCTGGAGAAAGTTGAGGGTTTGGTGAAGTCTTTTAATTAGAAACGTATTACTTGTTGTTAAGAAATAAAAAGAGGACATGGTTCATCAGGATTATAATTTAAGAATGGCATTTATGTTTGTTTTCTAGACAAACATCTTTCAAAATTTCCACATTATCAGTTTCTAATTTATTTAGAATAGACACTCCCACATCATTAGACAAAAGAAACATTTTACAACTTCCTAGTAATATATTAACTTGTCGGTAGACTGGAGTATTGTGTTTACCTTATCTTGATAGAAACTGAAAACCTTGGGCTTTCTACCCGATTTCTCACTTGTCTCACCATATCTTGAACTAGCTCTGGCTTGTTGATCAAGCAAGCTCCATAACCATCCGCCATTGCCCACCTTGAGGAAGCAAACACAGTAGCCAGATTATAAACAAATGAAATGGAAGACAAAATTCTAAATGCAATGAATCAGTCTTTCCTCTATCTTATGATCTGAAATGAAGATGTTTACAATTCATAGATCTACAGCTGCCTGGTTAGCTTTGTTGGGTAGGATGTGGTTGCTGATTTCTTAGATCAACATTTCTAAATGGTTTCATGAAAACAACAATAAAACACTTACCTAGACCAGAAAGTACTAGAAAATAGTTTCTCACTAGCCAAGGGAGAGAATTAAATTAGAATCCATTCAACCAAAACAGATTTAGGTGTTCATATTAACTGCAATTACTTCAAATTTTTAAAATTCCAAATTTGATGTTTATTGTACATAATAAGAGGTTTTATCAGTCTCAACAGAAGAAAGATATTTTTGGCGATCAGCATTCCAACACCACTAAACAGCTTATCTAATTCTCCTAATGAGTATATAAATGTCTACTCTGATTTGGCTTATTCTGCATTTAAAACTTTGACTTATTTTTTGGGCATATTCTGGCTATTGGCAGATTACCTAGTACAGTGCCTGCACAGTTTACTGAGTACATCCCATTCAAACACAGTCACTTAAACTCAATCAAGTAGCTGCAATACAGAAAGGGAAAAAAAATCACTATAGTTAGGTAAGTAAAATCAGCTTTAGAGAGTATGTCTGACATGGAAGTAAAAATACATTTCTGGGATTGTTGTAAGCTGATTCTTAAAGAACTAGTTACAGATGAGGTTGAAGGTAGAACCACACAGACTGTGCTTGCTCATTACATTAACTTGACAGAAACTAGTTATCTGGAACAGGGAATACCAATTGAGAAACTGCCTCCATCAGATTGGTCCCTGGGCATCTCTGTGGTACATTTTCTTGTTCAGTGATGATATGCAAAGGCCCAGGCTACTGAGGGCTGTGCTACCTACCCCTGAGGAGGTAGGTGTACTGGGTTGTATAAGAAATCATGTTGAGTATGGTGGTTGAATGAGAATGGCCCCCATAGGTTCATATATTTGAATGCTTGGTCCTCAATGGTGAAATTGTTTGGGAAGGATTAGGAAATGGCCTTCTTGGAGGTGGCATGCCACTGGAGGTGGGCTTTGAGGTTTAAAAACCCCAAACTCTGTATGCAGTTTGCTCTTTCTGCCTTGTGTTGATGGACGAGATATCAGTCTTAGCTGCTGTTCCAGCACCATGCTTACATGTTTGCTGCCATGTTCCTGCTCCCAGCCATAGTGGTCATGGGCTCATCTGCTGAAATTGTAAGCCCTCAACAAACTCTTTTATATGTTGCTTTAGCCATGGTGTTTTGTCACAGAAACAGAAAACTAACTAAAATAGACGTTGGTACCAAGAAATGGGGTATTGTGATAGAAGCCCTGATCATGCTGTTATTTGGAGGAGTGTGGAAGGCTTTGGACTAGAAGAGTGGTATATAATGTTTGCTATAAGCGAAGCTTAACAGGCTATCGTAGTAGGAGCTTAGAAGAAAGCAGCTCTAAGAGCAATGTGGACTGTAGAGGTCGAGAGGTTTTAGAAGGGAACAAAGTTAACAACTGGGCTAGAGACCCGTTCTTGTGATAGAATCTGCCTGAGGCTAATCTGAAGAGTATCGGCAGAGATTTCAATTAGCCTGGCTTTCAGACACCTTAGTTATTAGATAACTTATGCAGATCTACAATGAGAGAGCAAGCAGGGCAAAAGAAATGCACAATGTGCACTGTCAGGAGAAAAAGAACACCAGGGATTTTATTGTTGGAGTAAAGACTGAAAGGGGATAGAGAGGCAGAGATAGCAAATGCAATAAAGGAAGTGGTGCCCTCGGTGGGAGACCTCACCCAGCTAAGCCTGTAACTTGCAAAAGGAAAAGGCCTAAGGAATTTTCTATACCAAAAAAAAAAAAAAAAAAAATTGCAGTTCAAAGATTATGCAAATGTACTTCAAGAAGGGGACGAGATTCCATCCCAAGGAGGCCCCAGAACTTGGCAGCTTCAGCCATGTGGTTCTGACTTCAGTGCCATGAAGAGTATGAGAGAAAGGGTATTGTGGAACCTTCCTCCATAGTTAAGGAGAGCCACTGAGGTCAGGCATGTGGCAGGGGAGTCCTTCAGTGGAGACCCTGAGAGGCCATTGTGTGATGCTGTACAAATGAAGTCTGTACTGAGCTGAAGACACAGGTCATACAGAAGTCTGTCAAGGAGAGCTGCATACATGGAGTAGAACCAGCCCCCACCCCCCCACCCCCCCCCACCCCCCCCACCCCCCCCCAAAAAAAGAAGAGCATTGCACTCAGCAAAGCTGGAAGGGAGGCCATTTTAAAAAGCTCTCTGATACTGGACATAGATCTACAGAATTTGGAGTTTGCCCTGCTGTGTTTCAGTCTGCTTTGGTCCAGTATTTCCTCACTATTTTCCCTTTCCTCCTTTGTAAAATGGTAATATATGTTCTGTGCCATTGTATGTTTGAAATATGTAACTTGATTTATGATTTAACAGGTCACAATTAAGAGATTGCCTTGAGTCTCAGAAGAGAATTTTACCTTTTAAATAGTGTTGAGACTGTGATAGACTATGGGGACTTTTGAAATTGGACTAAATGCATTTTGCATTATGATATGGATAGACAGGGATGTAACAAATGGTTTCAATGAGAATGGCTCCAATTGCTTCCTATACTCTGATGCTTAGTCCCCTAGTTGGTGGAAGTATCTGGGAAGGATTTGGAGGTACAGCCTGTTGAAGGTGTGCCATTGGTGGTAGGTAGGCTCTGAGGTTTCAAAAGCCCATTCCATTCCCAGTTAGTTCTCTTTGCCTCATGGTTGTGTCTCAAGTTGGAAGTGCTCGGCTTTTGTTTTAATGCTATGACTACCTATTTGCAGCCATGCCATCATAGATTCACCTTCTGAATCTTTAAGTCCCTAATAAACTCTTTCTTTTATTAATTGCCTCGGTCATGGTGTTTTGAATGGCAATAGAAAAGTAAATGGTTAAAAGCAAAAAGGAAGCCAGTAAGCAGTGATCTTCCATGGTCTCTGCCTCTGTTCCTGCCTCCAGGTACATTCCTTGTCTTCCCTCAATGTTGGAGTGTGACTTTGGAGTTATAAATGGAAAGAAATCCCTTCCTGCCCAAGTTGCTTTTGGTCATAGTGTTTATCACAACTGAGCCGTGCACCCAAAAAAGAAAACCCACAAACAAACCCCAAAATAAATGATAGCTAATAATGAGGAAGAAAAAAAAAAAACCTAGTAAAATCAATAATTTCAGCCATTATAAACGACCTTTGGAGTTATGTTCTTAAATAACCCTTTCTTTTCTTTTTTTGTAATTCTTATTTAGAACTATAGTGCTTTAACTCTAGTCTTCCCTTTAGAACTTAATTAATTAATTAATGATTATTAATACATGTATGCTGTGTATGTGTGTCTGGTAATAGTGTGCAGGCAGAGGTCAGAGGACACTTCAGTGGAATAGGTTCTTTCCTTTATCATGTTACTTCAGGGGGAGAGCTCATGTTGTCCTTTTTAACTTCTGGATAATTAGATTTTTTTATCGTGTTCCCATCATTTTTTTTTCCTTCTAATCTGTTTGAAAACTCTAATTTCTTTGACCTTTACCTCTGAGGACAACCACAGTTAATATCTATTCCATTTGCATAGGGGGAGACTATCACAGCAGCATCAGATAAAAGTCTTGCATCATTAGCAGCAAACTGAACAATCAATGGGCAATCACCTGTTTAAAAAAAAAAAAGTCTGATATTAAAATTCACAGAACAAAAATCAAAATCAAGCAGTACATAATTTGCAAGATTCTAACATTCCTAACACACAGACCCTCTTTCTTAAAGGTGGGATTAGTACTGTACTCCAGAATGATTGTATATCATGTTATATGGAGGTCAATGTGAGCACTCTACACATACTGCAATCCCTTCTGTTCCTCTTCATGGATATGGGAAGTCCACTCAGTTGTACTGTCTGCTGTTTAGTGGCACATTCTCCTATATGATATCTACATATATACTGTTGTCTAAACTGCATCCATACTTCTTATAAGACTATTACTAGATAATTACATAGAAGCATAACTATTGAATAAACATTTACCACTGCCAGGTATTTAACATAGATACTAACATTATCTTCTAAGAGCTTACAGATGCACATGCATATTAATACAAAGGGTCTTTGTTTCCATTCAACTTACCCACATTGAATACACAATCTTTATGTATATTTATATTTTTTCTACTTTTATGTTACTTGTTTCTTTTAATTAATTAACTAATTAACTAATTAATGACAGAATCTCACTTTGTAGTCCTGGCTGGCCTGGAATTCATTACACAGACCAGGCTGGCTTTAAGTTCCAAAGATTTGCCTGGCCCAGCATCCGAAGTGCTGAGATTAAAGATATTTTCTACCACACCTAGCTGTTTTTTGATCTTGTAAATTTTTTTTTTCAAAAAGAAATTAGCTTTATTGTCTATTAGGTGTTACACACACACATACATATTTTTTTTTTATCTTAAAGAACATTTTTATACTTACAAGTTTAAAATTTAGGATAGCCAAATCTATTGGCTCTCCTCAGTCTTAATATATTTTTCTCATCTTTGGATAGTGTTACGTTGTAGAAAGATGGAATTTACAATTTTAAAGGCTTTTTTGAAGACTTCCTATAAAATTCCCTGGATGCTTATAAAAGGCACATTTCTGGACATTACCTCTTTTGTGGTGATTAGAGATTTCTATAGCAATTCACTGTTTTGGGGATTGATTTGTTTTTCTTCATTGGCATGTAGTGTACATTTCCCAGTTAGTACCCTAGTTATAGAATCCTACTTTAACAACCACTTACTGAGCTAATATATTTTCAATACCATTAACAGCTAAATACACAAGGTATTTCTATAGCTCATGCCTTCTGGGAACCTATAATTTAGTGGGAGAGATAGAGATGTAGCAAGAAAATAATAATACAGCAGTGCAATAAAAGAGCCTGTGCTTTTGGGCAAAGATATGAGTATACAGTGATCAAGAAACGTTCCTTGGAATATGAGTGTGTGTGTGTGTGTATATACATATATATTTAGAGAGAGAGGGAGAGAGTAAGAGAAAATGTGTGCACAAGGTGTATATGCCTATGTGTATATGCACATGTGTGTGTTTGTGAAAGACTTAAAAGATATAGACAGAGGGTGAGACTGTATATGTATATAAATGTGTATATACATATATGGAGAGAATGTGTGTATGCATGCATGTGTGTTTGTGTGTGTGTGCACGTGTGTGTTGGGGATAGGCATGACTGGGAATGATATTCTAGGTAGATAAGTTCAAGAACAGGCACATTCAAACTCAAGAACTTTATGGAAAGTGAGGCTGCAGATGTATTTGTGGCTGGATCAATGAAGGACTTTCCTCACTTGCCTCAGGTTCTGGAACTCGAGCCTCTAGCCTGGAGATTCTCAACTGTTAGCAAGACCAGAGAACTTAGATGGCTTCTCATAGACTTTCTAATGTGGCAGGCCTAAACCTTTCATTTCCAACAAGTTTCAGATGATGAAGCACCTCTGCCTGGGAATCATACTGAAGCTGTTATTTTAGGCAATGGGAGTGTAAGAAGGACTGTGAGCAGGGAAGGGGCAAGATCAAATGTGTATTTTAGACAAGTCATTGTGGGCTGTTAGACAATAGTCTGAATGAGAAAAGGCAACTAGACAGGGACTTGGTATAATAAATGAGGACAGAAAGGCTGGTAGCCTTAAGAAGGCTGACTATATTTTGATAGATTACTGACAGAGTAAAAGATATTTCACACTGTGATTTTTAAAATACTAAAGACACTTAAAAATCTAAAGGATTATAAACTATAACCTTTGAATTATGTTGCACCTAATTATATATATACACACACACACTCAACAATTTATTTATTTATTTTTTTACAAAGTCAGCAAACTATTGGTTTTACATACCTTGGTTTGTGGTAAATTCACTGTCTCTGGCTTTTACAGATCTGACAAAATCAGCAGCAACTATCATTGGTGTGTAACACAGGTCACAAGAGTATTTTCTTACTAATGTTCTAAAAGCCAACCTGCGATCATAGAAAACATTAATCATGAATTTAGAAAATTCTTGAATCGTACACATTTACAAGTACAATTTAGTTAATTATTGAGTACTTTTTAGAGGAACTTTTGCTTGGATGAAAGAGATATACTTTTACCTAGTCTACCTGCTAAGTAAGACTAAAATCCTTGGTACTTATGTTTTTGAGATACAGTCTCATTACATAGCTCAGGCTGGCCCAGAACTCACAGAGATGGGGAATAACTTTTACTCTTCCAAGGTGCCCTAACATCTCATGGTGATAGTGTTCAATTAAGCCTGGGGTGTACGTGCAGCCTTCATCCTACTGGCTTCTGAGAGTGCCTTCTCCTCTGCTATCAGCGGAGATCACAGGGAGAGTGTACACTTCCATGTGTATGGTACTATATAGTAAAAATAGTAACAAGGCATCTTCTCCTTCCTTGTCTGATGTGCTGTAAAGGGAGGCCTAGTAGAAAGCCAGGATTTCAGCACTAGCCTGTAGCTGATGAGGCTAGCAAGGAAACTAGGACTCTCACCTCTGTCCACACTAACAAGGAACTCCTTATCTCCCAGATGGAAATGGAAGCCAAGCTGAGAATCACGATGTAATGCTGACAGTGATGAGGTGAAGCCTTTCTTTTTCTTTCTTTTTCTCTGATGGAGCAGTCTCAGGATAGCTGATTATATCAGAAGTTTCAGTATACAAAATCAGCCAGTATACTCCATTATATACTAAAGAACATGCTAATGAATGTAAAAATGATGGTTGTATCAACTGATATAAAAATAGCATTAGACAAAATATTCTTATACAATATTTAAAAGTCTCAGAAAAGAAGAACTTTAAGGAGCTTCTGTCATTTGATGAAGACCATTCATAAGAAATCCTATGTGGGCCAGGCGGTGGTGGCACATACCTTTAATCCCAGCACTTGGGAGGTGGAGGCAGGCAGATCTCTGAGTTTGAGGCCAGACTGGCCTTGTCAACATAGTGAGCATTTTTAGCCAGCATAGTAAAGCATGGAAAAGACTGTCCATTTTTATAGATGACATGATTGTTCATGTGGACAATCCCAAGACATTTATAGAACTTCATAGGTGAGCTCAACAAATTTGTAAGACATAAACTCAATATAAAAAAGTTTAGCTATGTTTTTAAAAACTCTTAATGAGCTCACATATATAAAATTTAAAATACAATACTAGGGGCTACTGGGATGGATGGCTCGGTGGGCAAATGTGCTTGCTAAATAAGCCTGACAACTCAACCCAGACCCCAGAACTGACAGATAAGTTGATCGCTGACCTCCATAGGAGAGAATAAAATAAGTAGCACATATGCCCCTTGTGCTGCTGTCAGACAGACAGATAGAAAGATAGAAAGATAGATAGACAGACAGACAGGCACAAACAAAACAAAATGTTTTTTTTTTCATACTTTACATCCAAAACACAATGTACACAAATATAAATAATATGCTTTAGTACCATTAAGAAGATAAAAGGGTAAGTTACGTAAGGGGAGGAAACATTTGCGAACCACATAGGAGTAGCATCTGGAATATGTAGACCCATCAATAGTCCATAGAAAACAAATGAAAAACCTCAAAATCAATTAAAAAATGGGCTGAGTGTTTCAATAAACATTTCCATAATGAATATAAAGCAATAGTCAAGAAGCAAAAAGATGCTCAATATCATTAGTCATTAAGGAAGGCAGAGCCAATCACAGAGGGTTCTACTGTCCACCCAGTGGAATGGGGATAGGGAGTAAAAAGCAGAATAAGATGAAAAATATTGTCAAAGGTGAGAGGAACTGGAATCTGTATGTGTAGCAGGGGAGTAGGCAAGGGTGTAGCCCTAATGGAAAACAGCATGTTTCCTCTGAACCACGCAGACTTAATATGTGATCCACTTGATTATACAACTCTGCCAAAACTGAAATGATCTGAGCTATTTAAATAACTACGTTCAAAGCAGCATTACCTGAAATAGCCAAAAGATAGAAGCAATCCAAATGTTTACCAACCAATGAGAAGAGAAACAAATGTAGTGTGTACACCTGATAGACTACCTATCTACTCTTAAACAAGGAAGGCATATGGCACTATGTGGATGGATCTTGAAACATATTTTCAAAAGGCTAAGGGAAATTAGCTACTCCCAAAAAGACAAATCTCAACCACACGAGGCATCTAGAATAGTCAAACTCATAGAGAAGAGAAACAAAATAATAGTTACTAGGGGTTGGAGGTGTGAGGAATGAAGAATTATTGCTTAATGGGTCCAGAGCTTCAGTTTTAAAAATCAGACACTTAATGCTGCATAGATACAGAAACCTTGACAGTTAAAAATGACTATAAGGGAAATATGTTTATTTATTGGTTTTGTCTTGTTTTGAAGATGTCTCAAGATATAGCCCAAGATGCATATTCTCATAAAAACCTGTGTGTGCATTTATATCGATTTATCTATTTAATATCTAATATATACATCTATATAACTATATCTAATACACACACACACACATATATATATAATGTATAAGGTAATACATGATCATTTTTATAGATATTGGGCTAGGGATGTAGCTCACTTGGTACAGTGCTTGCTTAATACCCATGAGGCTTTGGGTTTGATCCCAGCATTAATTAAGCTAGTCATGATGACATATACCTGTAATCCTAGCAGTTGGGATATGGAGGCAGAAGAATTAGGCCTTTATCCACACAGCAAGTTTTAGGTAGCCTGAAATACATAAGACTCTCTGCGGGGAGGGGCAGGGAGAGCATGAAGAAATTATCTACTTAAGGTCACAGATATACCAGCTGAGTGTCAGCACAGGGATTCAATTCTACATCATGATTCCAAAGCTAGGGGTCTAAAAAGCCTCTGCAGTTGATGACTATAATACTTGTGGGGGAAAAAATGCATAAAACCAGTAGATACATCTAAGGAAAACTAAATGTTGGCTTATCAATCCTTCAACAATACTCACTTTGAATATCGAACCATCGGGGCACAGACTTTTATCAGTTGTCCAGAATGAAACATTTCCATTGGGTCTTTTCTTCTTTCTTGACATATCGTGGTTGGTATGGAGTCACTCCTCATGTATATAAGTTGGTTTCAAATCTGAAAAAGACAGTTTGCAAAGAGAATTGTGCATTTCACTATTTAGAATCCGCATCACTGGGCTGGTCACATAGCTCTGTTGTATGGTAGAATGCTTGCTCCATGTAGCAGCCCCTGGGTTTAATTTTCAGTATTGAAAAAAAACCCCAAAATCCCGATTATTCTTGTGATTACTTTTATGAGCGTATGCAGTCAGATAATATTCTGGCTTCTTTCCTCTTTTTTCAATAAAAAAAGATCTTGCCAAATTCTGCCTCTACTTACAGGATAAATAAATGTGAAAAATTCCACAGGCTAGTTTTTGAAAAGATAAGTAGTGGTTTTCCCTTTAGTGTGTGTCATGCTATGATTTGGTTGTTACTTTTTTGCTTATTTTTTGAGACAGGATCTTGCTACATACCCAGGCTAGCTTAGGTAATTGCTAAGCTTGTCTTGGAGGTACTGGGATTACAGTGGTGTGCCTCCATGCCCAACTTCATATTAGTTTTTAATTTCATGCATTTTACTTTCATGATAAACCAAGGAATCTGACTTGAATTACTTCTCATACAATCCTTTGTATGATGGACAATCCAAAAAATTGTATTCGGGAAAGTTAGCTGGCATTAATAGAAATTTGTATTTCAAAGTAAGTCCTGGTATTTTGGGGCTGGAGAGACACCTCAGTAGTTAAGAGTATAGACTATTCTTGCAGAGGATCTGAGTTTACTTCCTACCACCCAGGTTGGGAGGATCATGGCCACTTCTATGCTCAGCTTCAGGGGATCCTACACCTCTGGGCTCTGAGGGGAGTTGTACTTATATGCATACATTCACCTACAAACATAAACACACAATTTAAAAAAAGAAATCTTGACATTTCGATTCTAGACTTTTGTGAATCAGAAGTCAGATAAAACTTTATTATTTTAAAAAAAATTAAATATATTACCAGTGAAGATGTTATTACCAGGTGCACTGTAAATAACTTTTATGCTCGAAGTACAAGTGATAAAATTGTTTAATATTTTTCATGTTGTACTTAAAGCTTTTGACTTCATAGTTTTTTTTTTTTTTAATATTCCGTTCAGCCTCTGTAATCTATAGCCAGATAAAAGCTAACCGTGTAAAATGCTTGTTCAACATTCAGTCTTTACTGTTTGGCAGTAAGCTAAATGAGGACAAGGCCAATATACTTAAGGATGCCATGGCTTGCAAGAAACCTTTGGAGGTGTCAACATTTACAGAGGAAAAGGGGAGTGTAAGTAAGCTGAGTCAGAGATGGTCTACGCCGATAAGAGGAATAAACATGGAGTTACTGTAAACCACTAAGAGATTATTGCAAAGGAGGGAAGAATCTTAAACATCACAGAACTGGTGCACACTAGGAGGTGTTGAGTGGCAACAGTGTCATAGTGACTTTCTAAAGCATGGTTTTGTTCTTATTCATTCTTGTGGTCAGACTAAATAACAAAGTCTTCTTCAGTATGAATTTTCTGAATAAGCTATAGCTTTCAATCTTGATAGTAAATTAGGACGATCCAGAAGCTTTTAAAAAATCAAGATGCTTAAGTCATACCCCAAATCAAAATAACTCTCTGGACTTATGGGATCAAGGTATTAATATTTTGTCTTAAAGTTCTCCAAAGCATGCAGTACCGGGCATAATATTTTGGTTAAATGTGCTTCTACACCTTGAATTTCTTTTAGAGCATAGATTTTTTTTTTTCTTTTTGAAAACTTGTGCTGGTATGTACAATGGGCGTTAAAAACTTTATTGCATATTGATATGTAGACTAAAGTCAATCCTTTTGTGTAAAAAATAAGAAAGCTAAGGAAAAAAATTATCCTGTAATTTAGATAATGTTATTTGTCGTGGATGATTATTATAAACAAAGTAGTTGTGTAAATTATGAATACTGAAATCTAATGTATTTCTAGACATGCCGCCTCTGGCAACCGATCCTATTTGCTTCGTGATAGAGATCAAAGACATGAGGAAACATCTTCTGAGGCGATGTTAAGGGAATGCAAAATGCAGAGTAACTCCAAACCCACTCACCTAATAGTTACGAATATTTAAACGTTTTTATTTCTAAGGTACTTAGGGCAGAGCTTAACAACTATTCTTCCCTAGCGTATCCCGCCTGCTACCCGGGCTTGCCACTCAAGGCGTGGAATAGTTAGGCTGAGCAGCCCTTAGCTACCACGTGCTGGGCGAGAAGGGTCAAGACGCTCCCAGGAGCCTCTTCCCCACGCCGGAGGCCGGCGTTCTCAGGTCCAATACTTGCGTTGGAGATAGGCGCGGTGGCTATGTCCCGAGCGGAATGGGAGAAGGCCCGGGCGGCAACCTTTTTTCCTTGCGTCTAGGGAATGTAGTACTTACGTCCCCATACTCACCCCGGGCCGTCCAGGTGGGGCGGCGCCTTGATTCTGCGTCACTTGGAGGGCGGAGCGATCTCAAGACGTCATCAATCCGGCACTTGCCAACATGGAAGGTGGAGACCGCACAGTCTCCGTGGCAGGCCGTGGGGCTTCGGGTTCTGCAGCAGTGGCGGCGACCGTGCAGGAGCTCCTGCAGGACGGTAAGGCGTCGGACGGTGGCCGGGCCTGGGTCGCCCTGCCTTGGGCAGAGTCCGAGAACCCTACCGGTCGCTTTGCACAAAGTTTTCCGGTCTGAACTTGGCCACTCCCCTCCGCCCGGCCCCCTGGCGTCCGTGATTGTCCTGGTCCACGCGTTTCCTGGGGGACGTATTCCTCTCTTCTCGTGGTTGTCTTGGGGAGGGGGGAACACCTGGTATCTAGTTGCTGGGGTTTGCACTCGACCGTGCTGCGCCCAGGACGTCTCTGTAGTTCCTGGACCCTACAGGACGTGGTCGGGTCTGACAGCTGAGCTGCTGCCTCTGCCCAGTTCCTGACCAAAGATTGTTCTGTTCGTGCCCAGAAGTGTGAACTCACCCTGCTTAAGGAAAGGGATGGAGGATGCAGAAAGTAGAGTTGCAAATACCCGTGTTCAATTCTTGTGCTATGCAGGTGCCTCTTACAGTGTATTATCCATACATGTCTAATACTGAAGTCAGGAGAAATTGACCCAAGCAAGTTAACTACATACCTTTCTAAAACTACTGTAGTACGCTTGAAAGTCAAGTTCAGTTGTATTAATGCTCAATGTGAGAGGCAGAACAAAATTCAGTTTGCTAAAGTTATTAGGCCGTAATCACCTTATCTTTTCCCTAGTGAGCACCAAGTTCTATCATCTATTAAAAGTGTTTGTATTTATTACCTTAATTGCTTCTGAGGCGTTGAGCCCCCCCCCCCCTTTTGAGACATGGTCACTCTAGTAACCCTGACTGTTCGGGAACACAGTATGTATATCAGTCTAGCCTCAAACTCACAGAGATACACCTGCCTCTGTCTACTAACTGCTGGGATCAAAGGTGTAGGCTACCAAGCCAGGCATAAGAACCTCTTTTTATATTCCACAGGGTTAAAAGCAGTATTCTATATACAGTAGGTACAGATTTTGTTTTTTAAATTTGCTACCTAAGAGTGGCTTATAAAGGATCAAACTAAAATTTAAATTATGGTGTTTTTCCTGACTGTTGAATATTTTATATTTCCTTTATCACTATCTTTTCATGAGCTATATCATGCCAAGACTAGTGATGTTTTCACAACTAAGTTGTGGTGGATTCCTATAGAGTTTCTGCCTGATGCAGAAACTCTTATCTTTGTGTCTTAGTTGAAATTTAAATTTAGCTAAGTTTCAAAATCCTGAAATATATGTGCGTGTGTGTGTGTGTGTGTGTGTGTGTGTGTGTGTGTGTGTTTTAACAGCTCTTCAGCCTTTGAGCTTAAACTGAACCTAAAACCATGCTTGCTTTTTTCCTTCTGTGGTTTCAAGTACAATTAAATAAAGGCTCTACAATTTAATACAATTAAATCAAGTCCTTTTAAGGACATCGCCTTCCTTTGTGCTCTGGAGTTTATTCCTGTCTAGAACCCAAACACTCCCATTGTATAACATTAAAGTCACTTTGCAAAGGTCCTCAGTGGTTCCTTAGAGGTAAATCAGATGGACACTTTTAGTTCCTACCCTATTTAAACTTGTTGAAATTTCTTGAAGTTATTTGTCATATGATACAAGGGTCCCACACTGTTTGTTTTTCAAGGCAGGGTTTCTCTGTGTAGCTCTTGCTGTCCTGGAATTTAATCTGTAGACTAGGCTGGTCTAGAACTCAGAGATCCACCTGCCTCTGTTGTCCCCCCCTCCTTTTTTTTCTTTCTTTCTATTCCTAAATCTGTAGGTGTCCTTTTCCAGTTTCCCCAAATATACCTGAAACTTTGAGCATTTTGTTCAGTAACCAGTTCATTGTGTTGAGGGTTTGTCTAAGGATAGGGTTGATAGGCACAGTGAACAGATGCAGAGTTGAAAATCTGTGAGCAGTTCCTGATTTTTCTTTGATAAGAATATCACAAAAGAGAAAAATTACCTGATTTATTCTGGAGTATCAACCATTGAATAATCTGATAGCTATGTTCATTCTTTATTGTAGCATCTTCGGGAGATTGTAGTTACCACTTCCTTTAAACTGTTATTTCTTTTGATTTAGTCATTCTTTCTGGTTTCTTTTTCTTTAAGCACTCTGGTATTTTCTTTACCCGACTCCCCAGATTTTGGTGTCTTCCTGGGTTCTACACCCTATATTGTATACTTTTGTTTTTCTTTTTCATCCTAAAATTTGTTTCTAAATCATTTAATCTATTTTGGTCATTGACATAGAGTAAGCTGGGCAGTGAGAACCTCAGTCAAGGAATTGCTTCCATTTTACTGGCCTATCTACTGGTGGGACATTTTCTTTATTTTTTCTTTTAACTTTTTTTTTTTTTTTTTTTTTGATTCTTTGTGAATTTCACATCATACACCCCAATCCCACTGATTTCCATGTTCCTTTGTATCTGCCCTCTACTCTTACAGTCTCCTCCCCCAAAGGAAAAAAAAACATCTTGCTGTGGAAGCTGCCGGATGTTTCACAGTATACCCGTTTGTCCACTTCTTTACTTGGAAATGTTCACTGCAGTGAGTCATTGGTGTGGTTCGAGGCTTCTGCTACACTGTCTATTCTGGATCCTAACTGGGACTCCTCTTGGATATCCTGTGGTTGCCCTGTGTCATGGAGATCCTGCAGCTTTGGATCTGTTGGACTGGCTCCTTCATAAGCGCCAGCAGTTCATAGATGTTGGTGTGAGACAACTCAAAGCCCTGGATCTGAGCCTGGGTGGTAGTTGAGTTGGTCAGCCTGCCAGTTCTTCAACACCCACCCACATCAGCAGGGCCAGCTTTCTAGCATTGCCCAGGCTAGCTCACTCAGTGCTGTAGCTGCCAAGGAAGTGGGGCCAGCTCTTCTGCTCTTACTGCTCAGCAAAGCCAGCTCTGTTGTGCTGCCCAGGTGAGGTGTGGGGTCCGCTCTACCGAGTGCTGCAGCCAGTGAGGGTCTGGGCCAGCTCTGCTCAGCCCTTGGACATCACCGTGGTCCCAGGCAGCAGCCCAGATCAGGGATGTTCAGCTGGCCTTTGTTGGTAACATGGGCCATGGACATTGATACAGACCCAGAATGGCCCTTAGCAGCAGCTCAGACTGAGACTTTACCATGTCCTTAGGTGGCAGCATAGGCTACTCACATCAGGCTTTTCCTCACCTCCCTTGAGTTTCCAGTTCTGTCTCTCTTCAGAGTGTTCAAACTGTTCTGCTTCTCTTTCTCTCTCATATTTTCACCATATGCTTGCACATGGTAGATGCTCCCATGGCAGGTGGGTCATGTGCCAGGCGGGCCTCTGAGGACCTTGCCTCTGGGTCGTGGAGCATTTTCCGAATTGCTAGTTGATGCAGGAGAGTCCAGCCCACTCTGGGTGGTGAGCATTAAGTAAGAAAGGTAGCTGATAAAGCCAGGGGAGCAAGGCATTATTAAATGTTCCTCCATGGTTTCTGCTTCAGTTCCTGCCCTGAGGTTCTTGTTTTGAGTTTCTGCTGTTGAACCTAAGAATCATGAAGAGAAAAAAAAAAAAAAAAAAAAAAAAAAAACCAATCTATGGTTGTCCAAGTAAAGCATGCTTTAATTAAATACTGGCTAGGATGATGGACTCTGGTCAGGTCCATCCTGGAGTTCCCAGAAAATGGCAATGAGTCACATTTTGCAGAAGCTTCTAAAGGCAAACTCATAAGACAACATATTTTCCACCAGGTAAAATTGGGCAAGAATATATCCTGATATACTTTCTGGCTACATACCACCCGAGTACATCTAATCAAAGGCAAACATACATGCTGACATGTTTCCTCCCTGTGTATTTCCTGCCTTCATGTAATCAAGTACATTTGGTGCAGTTGGGTCAAACAGATTTGTTTATGGGAGTTAAAACTTATGGCTTGTTGTTTTATATGGACAGCAGTCTCCAGCATCTCAGGAAGTTTGTGTCCATGGGCAAAGGGCTTACAGGTTAGAGGCATTTATGTTTTATGGATCTCATAGGCACAGTCATTAAAACTTAAAACATAACTTTAGAACTCACAATACCTTTGCTTTCCTAATAATAGACTATTACCTGTAAGCTAAAATAAAATTTTTCTTCTACAAGGATCATTGTTTTTTATCACAACAGAAAAACAAAGACAAATTCATCCTTCTCTTCTAAATTATAGAACTATATTTTTAGCCATGCATTGGAATTTCTGTTTTGATAGTGAGCAACATATGAACAAGTAGTACATTATCTATGAAAACAGTAAACAAAGTAAGTTTCTTCCTATTTTTGAGTCTTTTTTTTTTTGATTGTCTCTGTTGCTACTTATGGTTGGTAGTTTGTTAAGTGAGTGCTGACCCATTGTGCAGTTTTTAGGCTCTTGGAGGCAGGAGTTTGTTTCTCATCTTTGTATACTTAATGCCTTGGGCATCTAGCTTAAAGCAACACTGAATTCCTAATATCAGATAAAGAATATTCCATTAATTATAGAAACTTGGGAGTGTTCTTTAGTTTATTCTACTGTATCAACTTATCAAGTCCAATTCATTATTATGTTCTGATAGATAATGGCCAGATATGTCACTTGTTTGACATTCTTTTTTTTTTTTTTTTTTTTTTTTTTTTATACATTTCGGATTTTATCCCTTCACCCTATTCCCTCTACCAACCAGGAACCCCCTACCCCATTCCCCCCTCCTGCTTCTATGAGGATGTGCCCCCACCTACCCCTCCACTCCCACCTCTCCACCCTCAAATCCCCCTCCCCCCCTCAGTGTTCAGCCTTCATGGGACCAAGGATCTCCTCTCCCACTCATGCCTGACAAGGCCATCCTCCCCTAAGTATACAGCTGAAGTCATGGGTGCCTCCCTTTGTGCTCCCAGGCTGGTGGTTTAGACCCTGGGGAGCTCTGGTTGGCTGGCATTGTTACTCTCCTCTTGGGGCCACCAACCCTTTCAGCTCCTTCAGTCCTCTAACTTCTCCATTGGGAACCCTTGATCAGATCAATGGGTAGCTGCGAGCATCCGCCTCTGGATATGTCAGACTCTGTCGGACCTCAGAGGAGACAGCTACATCAGGCTCCTGTCAGCATACATTTCCTGACATCCATATCAGCGTTTATCTTTGGTGACTGCACATGGGATGGATATCAAGGTAGAGTGGTCTTCTGATGGCCCCTCCTTGAATTTCTGTCCCACACTTTGTTGCCTTATTTGCTCCCTTGAGCATTATGTCACTCCTTCCAAGAAGGACCGAGGTATCCACACTTGGTCTTCTTCTTCATGAGCTTCATGTGGTCAGTTAGTTGACTCTTGGCTATTTCAAGCTTTTGGGCTAATATCTGCATATCAGTGAGTAAATACCATGTGTGTTCTTTTGTGATTGGGTTACTTCATTCAGGATGATATTTTCTAGTTCCATCCATTTACCTAAGAATTTCTTGAATTCATTATTTTTAATAGCTGAGTAGTACTCCATTGTGTAAATGTACCACATTTTTTTGTATCCATTCCTCTGTTGAAGGACATCTGGGTTCTTTCCAGCTTTTGGCTATTATAAATAAGGCTGCTATGAACATAGTGGAGCATATGTCCTTGTTATATGTTGGAGCATCTTCTGGGTATATGCCCAGGAGTGGTATAGCTGAGTCCTCAGGTAGTGCTATGTCCAGTTTTCTGAGGAACCGCCAGACTGATTTCCAGAGTGGTTGTACCAGCTTGCATTCCCACCAACAATGGAGTAGTGTTCCTCTTTCTCCACATCCTCGACAGCATCTACCATCACTTGAACTTTTATCTTAGCCATTCTGACTGGTGTGAGGTGGTATCTCAGTGTTGATTTGATTTGCATTTCCCTGATGACTAAGGATGTTGAGCATTTCTTAAGGTGCTTCTCGGCCATTCGAGTTTCCTCTGTTGAGAATTCTTTGTTTAGCTCTGTACCCCATTTTTTTAGTAGGGTTATTTGGTTGTCTGGAGTCTATTTTCCTGAGTTCTTGTTTGACATTCTTAAGTGACACTGTCTTACTTGGACCTTCAGTATGTCGCTTGGGCTGTTAACACAGTGCTGTGCTTGTCTGACCTCTCTGGCTCTTCTCTGTGGGAAGATGTGTTCGTGAACCAGCTTTCTTGAAAAATAAGAAAAGGCCTAGTTTTGTTAGTATTTGTGTATTTTCCATGGTGTAAAATTACCACAACAATGGATGTTTGAAAGACACCTGTACTTATAAAACCAGCTGGCTCAAAGAATTCCTGAAAATGTCACAGTTGGCTATTAAAAGCTGGTAGATACTAACTCAAGTATAGTGCTATGTGACAAATCCCTTTTTAGGGACTTAGGTTTAGAATCATTGTTGTAGAACACAAAACTGACAGTGGTTTTGTTTGGCTTTAGAACACTAAAGTAAGTAGCATGCATGTTGAATATTTTGCATGTCTTACAAGCCTTTTATCAAGATGTCCTCCAGCCTTCCTTTGAAACTTCGTCCGTCTTTCTTTTGCATTTTCTGCCTAATATATACATTCTGTAGTCCTTTTTTACCAGACTTATTATTACCCTTGTCAAGGTATGTCATTTTGACATTTTCTGGTGATAAACCTGTGTGAAGCAACTTACATTTTCTGGGAGGGTTCTTTTTTTTTAATTAGATATTTTCTTTATTTACATTTCAAATGTTATCCCCTTTCCCAGTTTCCCCACCCCTTGGAATCCTTCTATCCCATCTTCCCACCTCCTGGAGGGTGCTTCTCCACCCACCCACCCACTCCTGCCTCCCCACCCTGGCATTCCCCTACACTGGGGCATCAAGCCTTCACAGGACCAAGGGCCTCTTTCTGGGAGGATTCTTAATTCTGAGGAAAACTTGGTAAACCAAAAGAAAATGTAATTTTCAGAATTAGGGCCAAAGTAGTAATATTTTATTACTTTAGTTTAAGAATAGTTTGAATGTGAGAATAGTTAAGGCTGTTTTGCTCTTAGCACCATGATACTTTCAGATGACAGATTAATTCATTTGATCAGAATTGAGTACCTGCCGTTGTCTGGCCTTGTTCAGGCTCTAGGGAGGTGGCATTAAAACAACTGTCTTCCCTTGGTGGAACATGTATTGCAATGAGTATAGACAAGGTCAGTATATGGTTAGTGTGTAGCTCCTGCTTTAAGCAAGTTTTGTGTATCTCATTTCTAGCATTTCATTTTCCTCATTCTTTTTTTTATTCAAGGGTTTATGGATTCCTTATATACACATCATGATTCTTTTTCCAATATATTTGAATACACCTTTTCTATCTATTTATTTTACCTTTAAGTCTTAAATTTCAATACCACCTGTTAGTGTTTGTCTATTTATATTAAAAATTTAGATTCAGATTTAGATAAAAATTAGATTAAAAGTTTAGATTCTTGTTATAAAATCTATAACAGTATTTATGTATTGATCTAGAGATATCTGAAACTATACATGTTATCAGTAGTCAGTTTTTCTTAAGAATTGTTCCTAGCAATAATCTCATTTTCTTGGAAAAAACATTAGAGTTGATAGTTGTGATTTTAATCTTTTATTCAGTGTTTTTTTTTCTCTTGTGATTCCCTTTAAAAGTAAGCATGTAGAAACACAGCAAATTAGGCAGTGCTGATGTGTGCTTTAACTCAGCACTCAGGAGGCAGAGGCAGGTGGATCTTTGAGTTCAAGACCATCCTGGTTTTGAGTTCCAGAACAGCCAGGGCTATACAGAGAAACCCTGTCTCGAAAAACCCAACCCAACCCAAACCCAAACCCAAACCCAAACCTAAATCAAACCCAATACAAAACAAAACTAAACAAACATAGCAGAGTGGTTCAGAGCCTGGTCGCAGCAGTTATACTTTCTGTATTAGAATCACAGATAGTCACATTGGAAAAGTTGTATTCCTGATCTGTACCCGTGACATGGGGAGAATGAGATAGTTTTCCCACACATCAGAACTATGGGGATTGAAGGAGTCAGTACGTGGATTTAGATGAGCTCCTGGAGCATAGTGCACTCTTGTGTGTATTATCACTTCTGTTCTGCTGCAGCCTGCTCCAGCTCATTCTCATTGTTCTAGGAAGCATCTGCCACATTTCCTAGTGCATAGACGGCCTCAAAACACGAGTATTATGATTATAATTGATCTATTACTGGATAACTGGTATAATACAGAGTTGGTAAGTTTTCCTTTATTTTTTTCCTAGACTGTTATAGTGAATTTTTAAATGAAGACTTTGATGTAAAAACTTACACTTCCCAATCAATTCATCAAGCTGTAATTGCTGAGCAACTAGCAAAACTTGCCCAAGGGATCAGTCAGCTGGATAAAGAACTACACCTACAGGTAACATCAGTCTTCTGGGTCAAAGAGATTCTTCAGCTGAAAGTGACAGTTTATCTTTTTTGTTACCTCATCATTGTTAAAACCAAATGATCTATTCCATAAACAAATGCATAACTTACCAGTATCTCTTAATTAAACCTTTACAAGTTGTCTGTAAATACTTTTTACTAGTTGAAAACAAATTGACCTACCTTTCTGGAATCATTTATTCTTTCTGTTTATTATCCTAATGTTTTTACAGTGAATGTTTTGGGGGATTAAAAATAGGACACCTTTGATAATGATAACAGAAAATGGAATTTTGGTAGTAGAAAAATTTGAATAAGGAAAAAAATTGGGATTGCACAGGCAGTGTTTCTACTTCATTAAATACAAAGTGTAATGCTTGCTGTGATTATAGAAAGAGGGTAAATGTTGTGATAGGTAAAGCACATGGAAGCATTAGGAGATGGGTCCCAACCGTAAGTATGCTGTTATAATTGACTTTCTTATCACTTCTTGTCTTTGAGTCTTAAAAAAAATGTCCTTTAAGTGAGTTAGAAGTGATTGCAGTAGATAAACTTAAAGGTCTCTCCTTTCATGATGGATGACTTTTGTAGGATTGTTCTATGATCTACTTCTTCGTTGGTTTGTTTGGTTTGAAGCACTGGGATTGAACACAGGGGCTTGCACATGCCAGGCAAGTACCCTGCTACCTGAGCTTTATCCCAGGTCACAGTATACTTCTATATTGTGTTTTGTCTGAGTAGTTATTGAAGAAAAACTTAGATGAACTAACAAAATAGTAATTAAATGAACTCTTTACTGGAAAGTCCAGATCTGTCATATCATGAGACTTTTTTTTCTTTTTTCCATTTTTTATTGGATATTTTATTTACATTTCAGATGCCATCCCCTTCCCCCATTCCCCGCCCCCCCCCCAGAAAACCCCTATCCTGTTGGGGGCCGACTTTTAGAAGAAAGCGGCTATCAGCTTTGCAGCCATCTTGAGCCATATACCCTGACATGAGACTTGGATTACAATAGCCTACAACAGCTGAGCACACTCCGATAATCTTGGTTTAGATACCTTGAGATTAAAGGTGTGTGAGATTAAAGGTGTGTGACTTAAGAGTATGACTTAGAAGTATAGAGATCAGAGTTAGAGACAAGACCTAAGGGCATGATTAAAGGTGTAACTTAGAGGCGTGGCTTAGAAGTGAGACATATAAAAGGCAGAGACAGAACAGATCAGAAATCAGACTATAGAAGACAGAACCAGACATGAGACTATAGAGGGAGAATCAGACAGGAGACACTTAGAGGAAGAGAGACTGAAGAATAAACGGGATTGAATCACACCCTGTCTGGTCTCCATTCTTTGAGTCTGCTCTCACCCTCTCTCTTGCTGAACCTCGACCCGCAGACCGGGGCAGCAGCTTGGGCCGGGATACAGTGGCTGCCCAAACGTGGGTCGGCCCGGGCCTCAACATTTTGCCTGGGCTGCAACATTTATTTTGGCCGCCCCAACGTGGGGCTAGTGTGGACCCCAACATTATTTTGGCGCCCAAAGAGGGACTTGAGCTTGGGCCTCAACATTATTTTGGCACCCAACGTGGGGCTAGTGTGGACCCCAACATTATTTTGGCGCCTGAACAGGGACTTGAGCTTGGGCCTCAACACTATCCCATGCCCCCTTTTTCTTTTTGCATTTATACACTTTTAAAAAAGTGTTCATCAAAGACTTTATAAGTTTGGTAATGCTCAATCAGAGGTGTAACCCACTACCCAACCTAGATATATCAACTATCTTTGACTGGTGGAGATACATGAACATCTGCCTCCCTGTCTCCCCCCTCTTTCTCTTTCTCATCACCTAGCTTCTCCTCTCCTGCTTCTCCTCCTCTCCTTACTCCTTCTCTTCCTCTCACTACTCCTCCCAACTTAGCTCTTCCTACATAGCACTCTTCCTGTTAAAATAAAACTTTTCTCTCAAAATACAATTAGAGCATAATTATGCCTATTTGTACCAGTGAGGTATAAGATAGTCCTAATACCCAGTCCATCATTTTGTTGACTAACCAGAACCTCTGTCATCTATCCTAACTAAAACACTTAGTTCTGTACCTGGCTTTTTCCTTGGCTTTAGAATGAATGTCAGCTGAAAAACAACCAATTAAATCTTTTCTCTCAAGGTAAATAGCCAGGATTGGCTAATTTCATGAGACTTAATCATTTAACTTTTTGTGTCTTATTTCTTTCATAGTGAAAAGATTGGCTTAGAAGAATTGTGGTGACTTTAAAGCCACTTCAACTTTAAAATTGTTATTACTTGTTTAGAACACAAAATATTTAGAAGACACTTAATGTCAGGCTTTGCATTAGGCTTGGTTCTCCAAGGACTCTGGGATTAGTGACAGATACAGACAGGAATAACTGTCAAGTGAAATCTGTTTTACATAGGATGGTACAAGGTGTTTTGCAGGAGCAGGGAAAATCAGCTTAAATTCTGCATAGAGTTTCAGGGGATGGATTTTTCAAGAGACTCTCAAGATTTGTTTCCCTTTAACACTAGGTATTTTTGTTCTTCCATGCAGTACCTCAGTGGTGGGAATTGATGAGAATTTAAAATTAATACTCCTTAGAAGAACAAATTTTATCTATCTGCTGATCTCTCAATCTGTCTATAGATATGTGAGGTCAGAGTCTCTGAGTTCTAGCATGAGAGCTGAATCTGTTACAGTTTTTTAGAAGCAAAATTTGGATAATGCTCATCAAATAAAAGAATGAAAGACTGTGATTAAAATAGTGGAAACATCAGTGACATGATTAAAATTCCAAAAGACTTATTATTTATTATCCATTACATCTTAACACAGAAACTAGAATTGACTGTAGATAATGAAAGAAAAAAGCCCCTAAGAAGTAGTTGTTTATGGAGTTGTTGGTGAACAGAAAATTGTTGAACTAAAGAAAGTATCGTAGTTGCAGGACAGAGTATTGTTTCCTGTGTTACTGCTAAAAGTTTGATTCTAGGTTCTTGTGACTAAACACTGGAACAATCAGTATGGTCTCCTCAGCTGTCTGTAAATCTTGAGGTCACTGGTTACTAGCTGAAACAAATAGAAAGGTAGTTTTCATCTTTCTTTTATCTTCTGTATCTATTGAAAAGTCATCTGATTGGCAGCAAGGGAGTGTATGAAAGGAGTGATTTTTAGCTTTTCAGCCTTTCCAAAGTGTCACAAAAATAAAAGAGAATAGAAAATTAAAAAAATATTCTTGTTACGACAGATTTATTGATGACCATATGAATAATTCGGAGAAAATTTAGTCTTCTGATGGCAACTTTTCTAATGCTGAAACAAAGGACCAAGGCAGTTTATATATAACAGAGAACATTTAATTTGGGGGGCCGGGGGTCATGGTTCCAGAGGGTTGGAGTCCATGACCGTTATGCCGGGGAGTATACCAAGAGGCAGGTAGGCGCTGGAGTAGCTCAGAGCTTACATCTGCTCTATAAGCACGAGGCAGGGAGCTAACTGGGAACTGTGTGGGCTTTAGAAACCTCAAAGCCTACCCCCAATGACATACCTCTTCAAACAAGACCACACCTCCTTCCCAAACAGTTCCATCAACTGGGGACCAAGTATTGAAATATATGAGCCTTTGAAGATAAAAGATGAAAAAAAGGTAACAACTTGTATGAGGTGGTTAGGATGGGAAAAGAGAGAACAAATTTTTATATTTAAAATAATACAAAATGAAGGCTATTGGAGGCTGTAGAATGACAGTGATTTACAGAAGAGGTCAGGGTGAAGTCACCCATGAATGGGTCTTTGTAGAGGAGGAACTTTAGTACACAGGTACACAGGCAGCTAAATGGAGAGCTGCTTACTCTATGAAAGGATGCAAAATCATTAGTGGTGTAGGATAGCACACTGTGAGCCCTGACTGTGTTATTTACAGGAAAAACCTGGTTTTAGTAGTTGTGGTGTAGCTCAGTCCTAGCACATACCTTTAAGAGATTTCTTCTTAAATATTGTAAACAGGATTAAATAAAGTCAACCATAGGTCAAGAGGCAGAGCAAGCAACCAGTTGACAGGAAGTGTATGTTGGATTATTAAGAAAAAAGGGCTGGAGGGATGGCTCAGTGGTTAAGAGTGCTGACTGCTCTTCCCGAGGTCCTGAGTTCAATTCCCAGCAACCACATGGTGGCTTACAACCATCTGTAATGGGGTCTGATGCCCTCTTCTGGTGTGTTCAAAGACAGCTACAGTGTACTCACATACATAAAATAAGTAAATAAATAAATCTTAAGAGAAATAAAACAGAGAAAGTTAACAGGGAGTCAGGAGGACGGATGATAGAGACATGGACAGGAAGTAGAAGGGAGAGACTGAGTTTGAAGGAGGTTATTTGAGACAGTGTGGCAGAGGGGATTCCTGGTGGGATATTGGTTAAGGAGCAAGGTCAGCTGGGTGCCTTCTCTGCCTAGCAGAGTGTTTTCTCTGAGCTTGCAGTTTTCCACTTCAGCATCTGGTTCCTGAATCTTCACTGGTAAAATCAAAAAATGGAGATTTTGTTAAAAACAACACATTAGGGTTTCTACAGTATTACTAGTATTTGCATGTTTTCTTTCTATTTTATTCATCTTCATTTTATGTGTATGCATGCTTTGCTCACACGTATATATGTGTACTACTATGTGCCTAGTATCTGTGGAGGCCTAAGAGCGACAACTGAGCCGTCTCTTCAGCCCCATTGCACGATTTCTTAATGTACTAAGGAATTTCTTACATGTGCTCTTTAACTCATAGTCCCGCCTCCCCCTTTGGGTTTTAGCTGTCTACATTCCCCTAATTTCCACTGAAGTATCAATCTTCCATAGGGAAAAGGATTTCCTGTGACATGGGGAAGTTGACACAGGGAGTTAGTCATCTAGAGTTAGATAGCTGCTGAGAGTTTTAGTTTCTAGGATGTGGACTTGATGATGCTGAATTAAGTCCAACAACAAAGACAAACTTGATTCCAGAAATGTTCTTCAAAGGCATAGCACAAGACAAGCAATGGCTTTAAGTTTGCACAATTCTACTTACTGTAGTTAGGAAAGCTGAGAGTCTACTATGGCCCAAGTGTGCATTTTCCCTAGATCATATATTACAACTTGAATTTCTTTTTACTGCTGGGAATTGAACTCAGGGCCTCATGCATACCAGACATGTACTTTCCCAAATAAGCTACAACCTCATATATTCCTATGTTCATATAGTGAATCAATTCCCAACGTGGTAGTTGGATAGGTGGGGCTTTGGTAGGTGATTTGTACCCTGCTAAATTGGCAGAGACCCACAGGAGAGATTGTTCATCCTTCCTCCATGTCAGGACACAGAAGGCACCACTGACGATGAATGGATACTGAATTTGTTAACACTTGATCTTGGACTTTTAGCCTTCAGAACTATGATAGTGAATCTCTTGTTTGTGTATTACCTAGGCTATGATATACTTTGTCAGACATACCTCAGACATACCGAGGTAGGGCTAGCACTGTAACTTTTTGCTTTGTATTGAACTTCTGTTGTATTTATATGTTTCTGCTATAACCCATCTCAAGCATATCTTGTAACTTGCATGTGCATATGCCATGTGTGCGTATGTATAATATCTGTTCCCTTTATATACCCTGTGGTGACAAAATAATCAGAGCAAATGCTGATTTTTCACTCTTAATTTTTCAGGTTGTTGCAAGACATGAAGATTTACTGGCACAAGCAACTGGGATTGAGTCTTTGGAAGGTGTATTTTCATTATCTGTTACACTTAGATGGGGATAGACAGGGAGCCACAAGCTTTCTGAGCTTGAGGGCTGACTGGAATGTACTTTTAGATTTTGTTGGCCATATAGACTGTGCTGTAGACACTGAGTTCTAAAGCAACCAACAGATAATGTAAACACAGACAAGGTGGCTGTGTTCTAGGAAAACTTAATACTTCTTTAACTGTTCAGACCACTACTTGGAAAAGTTATGTTTGCTGTGTCTCAGTTTTCCTATGTGTGGCACAGATATACTAATTTTTACCCAAATGGTAGTGTGTAAAGGATTAAATGATTGAGGAAAATGGTCAAAATAGCTTGTAAGTACTCCTATAAGCTTAGTTAATTAAAACAGTAAAACAATGAGTCTTGTTAGAGTAGGTATTGGAATTGGGTATGAATTTATGTATTTTTTTTCTTTCTTTGACATTCTTATCAGTGGGAGTATAATAGACAAATAATACATTGGAGCTTTATTTGTGTTGCTCATGTTTGACTAAATCATTTATGAACTTTGCATTTTTCCTGATTACAGTTTATAAGTATGAAAGTTACTATTATGTTTTTCATTATTACTTGCTATCTTAGTTAGAGTTTCTATTTCTGTGATAAAAGACCATGACCAGACATAATTTGGGTCTGTATCAATGTCCATGGCCCATGTTACCAACAAAGGCCAGCTGGACATCCCTGATCTGGGCTGCTGCCTGGGACCACGGTGATGTCCAAGGGCTGAGCAGAGCTGGCCCAGACCCTCAGGACCTTTAGAAAAGAAGTCAGTGCCCTTAACCAATGAGCCATCTCTCCATCCCTGGATAACTATTACTGATATTGGATAATATCTAGAGAAAGTTAGATGAGGGTGTTGATGTGATACTCTAACAGTATTTTTCATTGTGCCAAAGAAATGAGCTTAATTCAGAATCTCTGGTGTCTATAGTACCCTGTGAAAGGACTTAGTATTTTGGGAAATGATAGTTTGATTGTTAATTTGAAAATCTGAGCTACATTCTTGAAGAAGTTAAGAGTCCTTTAGTATTGGTCTAATGTTGGAAATTACATTTTAATCTCTTAACTGTTTTATGAGTTTCTAAGAACAGGAGTATTTTAATGGTAACTTTGAAAGCAAATAATATAGTTTTTACTTGTGAAATGATATAGTATATTGATTAGACTAGTTATAATAGAAATACTTCTCATTATTATGAGAATATACTTCTCATTATTATGTCTTTAATCATTTAATTTTTTTAATCTCATTAATTTTTTGAGACAGTCTCACAGTCTAGCCTTGGCTGCTCAGAAACCCACTGTGTAGACTGGGTTCATCTCAATCTCACAGAGATCCATTTGCCTCTGTCTCCATAGTGCTGGGAGTAAAGGAGTAGGCTATTACACTCAACTTTGTTATGGCTTTCTTATGTGTTTAGTTTTTATAATGTGCTTGCCTTTTCTAGGATACTTTTTGTTTTTCTGATTATGAGTCTTAACCTTTAAAGGCTGAGCTATCTCTTCAGTCCCTTTCTCAGTATTCTCTTTCTTCTTAATTAATTAATTAATTCACTTTACATCTAGATTGCAGCCCCACCTCCTGCTGGTCTGCGGTCTGCTCCTCACACAGCCTCTCTTCCTCCCTTCCTTCCTCCCTTCTACTCTGTGAGTGGGGAGCTCCCCTTGGGTATCAACCCACACTGACACGTCAGGTCACTGCAGGACTAGGCACTGAGGCCAGACAAAACAGCCCAGTTAGGTAAACAGGATCCACAGGTGGGCAACCAAGTCATGGAGAGCCCCTGGTCTAGTTGTTGCGGCACCCACATGAAGACCAAGCTGCACATCTGTTCCATATATGTGCGGGGGATCTAATCAAGCCCAAGCATTTTTTTTTCCCCACTGGTAGTTCAGTTTCTGAGAGCCCTTAAGGGTGAAGATTAAATTTACTCTGTTAATCTTCTTGTGGAGTCCCTGTCTTCTTCAAGTTCCTCAATACTCTCCCCACCCCCACTCTTCCACAAGACTCCCAAGCTCCATCTAATTTGATGCTATGTTGTGCTTGCAGACAGGAGCCTAGCATGGGTGTCCTCTGAGAGGCCCTACCAACAGCTGATTGAGACAAATGCAGATACCCACAGCCAACCATTGGACTGAGGTCAGGGACCCCTATGGAAGTTAGGGAAAGGATTGAAGGAGCTGAAGGGCATGGCAACCTCATAGGAAGACCAACAGTGTCAACTAACCCAGAACTCCTGGGAGTGCCCAGAGACTAAGCTACCAACCAAAGAGCATACATGGGCTGGTCTGAGGCTCCTGGCACATATGTAGCAGAGGGCTGCCTTGTCAGGCCTCAGTGGGAGAAGATGTGTCTAATCCTATATAGACTTGAGGCCCCAGGGAATGTTATTTTGAGACGCTAAAAAATGTACTAAGAAAATTTAATTGTTAATCCTTTGTCATCTTTCTCCCTTTATTTGAAAACTCTGTAAGTAGTTTGGAGGTACAGCAATTCAACCTATTTTAAAGGAGAATTCATTCTCATTTGTTCAGTAGGTCATTTAGTCAATTAAAGGACAGTTGAGTACTTGTTTAAATAACAGGTATATATAAGGAATAGACAAAACCCTTATGAAAGAATGTTTATTTCAGATGGTAAGGCTAATTAAAAAAAATTTATGAATAGAAAATCAGACATTTTTAAGTCCTATAAAGAAAACCCATTAAGTGAAGGAAGGGAAGACCCTATTATTTTTAATGGTTAGAGAAGGCCTTTCTTTTTATTTGAGCCAAAATCTGAAGGATAAGAAGGAACTGTCTTGTGAATATGGAGAGAAATTGTTGAAAGCTTAGGGAACAATCAGTGGAGCAGAAATTAACTTGATATGTCTCAAGGTTAGAAGCTGGGCCAGAATGACTTGTGCGAACGAATGTAGTGAATAAGGGAGAGAATCACAGATGAATTTGCTGTAGTTTTATTTTGAATGCAGGAGTCAGCCATTAGAGAGTTCAAGTCAGAGCATTATATGACTAGGTTAGTGTTGTAAGTAATTTTCCCTGCTGGCTCTATGGATGACAGCACTGGTAGAAAGAATAGCTGAGATTGATGGCACCTTGGGTTAGCATGGTGAATAGAAAAACAGTTAATGTGTAAAACTGAAGCAGACCTGAAAAGATACATCCAGGGTGTGAAAGCACTGAGAAGAGGTATCACAGCGATTCTTTAGGTTTTTGTCTGCTAAACTGGGTGTGAGTTATTGAGATGGGGCAAATTGTACAGGATTATGACTTGGTAGGCTTGGGATGTTACATTTGACATATTACATTTGACAGGCAAGTATTTAGGGCTAGAGGTTGTATATGTCTGTTTACAGACATATATATGTGTAACATATACAAAGTATATGTTATACAAACATATAAAGTTCTATCAGTTTTCATGGAAAAAGTAGCATTTAAACATTAAGATTGAATGAAGTCCTTGAAAGGATGTAGGTGAAAAGAAGGTGACTGAAGCTGAAGGTTTGAGAGATAAATCAACACAGCTGAGCAACTAAGAACACAAGCTGTGGACTATAGCTTTAATACAGGAGTGAAGAGGGCACTATGAAAGATTCTAAGCAAGAATTCAATATGAACTTTTAAATATCACTTAAAGATTTTAAAAAATAATTGTAGTAAATATGTATAACATTAATTTGCCATACAGTTTAAAATTTAAACAAGTGCCAAGAGTCTAACTGAGCAGTTCCTAGTGTGTTTACAGTCTTGTGCAGCCCTCAGCACTGTCTAGTTCTAAAGCTTCTTCATGCAAAGTAGAAATCTGTAAGCAGTAAGTAGTCATACCTAGTTTCCTGTCAGGCTTCTGTCATGGGCCAGGTATCAGAGATTAAAGACTGGAGGCTAGTTGTTGGCTTCTGTAACTGAACACAGAAGTTATACTGATTGCTTGCATAAGGATGATGATAGAAAAACTTTAAGATTATATTTATGTTAATATTTGTGGGTTTTTTTGGTTCAGTGTGAATCTTATAAGTTTATAAAGCCTATATGAGTTGTTATCTTTCCTAGGTGTTCTTCAGATGATGCAGACAAGAATTGGAGCTTTACAGGGAGCCGTTGATAGGTACTATTTTCGACTTTATAAATATATAAAATCTATTTCTAGCCATTATATATGTGTGTGTGTGTGTGTGTGTGTGTGTGTGTATGTTTTTAGATTACTTACTTGTGTTTGAATGGGATATATATGTGTGCATGTGACACCTGAAGTGTATATGTTTATGGGTGTGTGCATAGAGGTCAAAGGTAGATGTCAGGTATTCTGTATCACTCTCTACCTTATTCCTAGAGAAAGACACTCTCATTGAACTTGGAATGAGGATGCTGGTCAGCAAGCCCTCCTGTCTCCCCTTATATAGCATGAGGTTACAGGTTTAAGCATAGCTATGCCTAGGTTTTACATAGGTGCTGAGGTCTGAATTCAGATCTTCATGATTATACAGCAAACATTCTTAGACACTGAGCCATCTCTTCAGTCTCTCATTGATGTTTTGAAAATGATTTTATTCTCACTCTTTTTTCTTTTTTGGCCGTAGGATGAAATCAAAAATTGTTGAGCCATACAATAAAATAGTAGCCCGTACTGCTCAACTGGCAAGGCTTCAGGTAGGTTCTCACATCTGCTTCTTCTTTTATTTAAACTAATTTTTAGAACCCACTGTAGTTTTCCCTCCTTCCTCTCTTCACAGTTCCTCCCTGCAACTTCTCTCCCCAACCCCACCGAATCCCTCTATCCACTTTCCTCCCTTTGTCTTTAGAAAATGGCAGGGTTCCCTTGGGTATCAGTCATCCGTGACATACCAAGTTTCATGACTAGGCACTCCTTTTTATTAAGGCTGGACATGATAACCCAGTAGGGGGAAAGGAGCCCAAAGGCAGGTAAGAGAGTCAGAGACAACCCCTGCTTCCACTGTTAGGAGTCCCATAAGAAGACCAATCTACACAACTATTAGATATGTGTAGAGCACCTAGGTCAGTCTTATATAGGCTCCCTGGTTGGTCTCTGTGAGCCTCTGTGAGCCTCTGTGAGCCCAGGTTTGTTGATTCTGTGGGCTTTCTTATGGTGTCCTTGATCTCGCTGCCTCCTACAATCATTCCTCCCCTTGTTCCACAGGATTTCCCCAAGTTCCTAGTGTTTGGCTGTGGTTCTCTAGATCTGTTTGCATCAATTGCTAGATGAAGCCTCTCTGATGACAATTAGTCTAGAAACCAGCCTATGAGTATAGCAGAATATCATTAGAAATTAGTTCATTGACTTGATTTTTTTTTTTTTGCCAGTCATGATTAGTTCTATTCTAGGTCTCTGGGCTATCTCAGCCTCTGTATCTTAGCCTTCCAAGTAGTGTCGGGTGGGCTCTGTCTCATGGCATGGGTCTCAAGATGGACCAGTTGGCCACTTCCACATGTTTTGTGCCTCATTTACCCCAGCAGATCAAGTAGGCAGGACAAATTGTAGGTCAAAGGTTTTGTGGCTGGATTGGTGTCTCAGGCCTTCTAGTGGAAGTCTTGCCTAGTTATAGGAGATGGTCATTCAGGCTCCATATTCTCCCCATTGCTAGGAGTCTTAGCTAAGGGTCTCCCTCAGTTTTTGGGAGTTTCCATTGCCCTACATTTCTAGCTTAACCAGAAGTGCCCCTCTCCTGATTCCAGTTCTCTCTCCCAATACTTTCTCCCTCCTTTCTTCTCCCACCTGATCCCTCTTGTTCCCAATCCCATTCTCCAATCCAGACCCCCAGCCACCTGAGATGTCTATTCTATTTCCCTTTCACAGTGACATTTGTGCATGCTCCCTTGAGCCCTCCTTATTAACCTCTCTGCTCTGGATTACAGCATGATTATCCTTTATTTTAAGGTTAATAATTTACTTCTAAGTGGGTACATACCATGTTCTATTTCTGGGTTTAGGTTACCTCACTCAGGATGATCTTTTCTAATTCCATCTACTTGCCTGCAAATTTCATGATGTCATTGATTTTTACAGCTGTGTAATTAGTCCAATGTGTAACTGTACCACGTTTTCTTTATCCATTCTTCAGGTTAGAGACATCTAGGTTGTTTCTGATTTCTGACTATTATGATAAAGCTGCTATAGACATAGTTCAGGAAGTGTCCTTGTGGTAGTATGGAGTGTGCTTTGAGTATATGCTCAAGAGTGATATAGCTGGGTCTTGAGGTAGGTCAATTCCCAATTTCAAGGGAACTGCCATATTGATTTTCAAAGTGGCTGTACAAGTTTACACTACCACCAGCAAAGGAGGAGTGTTCCCTTTGTTCCACATCCTCACCCGCACAAGCTGCCACTTGTGTTTTTTATCTTAGCCATTCTGACCAGGGTCTAAGATGAACTCTCAAGAGTTGTTTTAATTTTTATTTCTCTGATAGCCAAGGACTTTGAACATTTCTTTGAAGTGTTTCTTAGGCATTTGAGATTCTTCTAGTGAAAATTCTCTGTTTAGATCTATACTCTGTTTTTTTATTTGATATTTTATTTATTTGCATTTCAGATGTTACCCCCTTTCCCCATTTCTCTCACCCCCTCCCCCCCAGCCCCCCCCAGTTAACCCCCTATCCCATCCCTCCTTCTCCTTTTTGCTTTTATGCCATTTAAATTACATGCAAGTGTTAAAATTACATGCAAGTGTTAAGGTCAGTTCTAGGTTGAGGAATTAGCAATACAGTAGATGCAAATAGTCAAGGAATAAGCAAGACAATACATCCAGATAATCAAAGAACAAGCAGGACAATAAACAGAGTCCCATGATCACGATTTCTAAGGGCTTATCAGGATGAACAAAATATCTGAACTTACTTCCTGTCCTAGCCAAAAATTTCCTATCCCTTTCTTTGAGGTAATGTTTATTTTTGATGTTGAGGTGTATTTCTTGTATACAGCAGAATTATGGATTCTGTTTTTACATCCATTCTGTTAACTTGTATCTTTTATTGGGAATTGAGTTCATTGATATTGTGAGATATTACTGACCAATGATTGTTAATTCCTGGTGGTGGTGGTGGTAGTGGTGGTGTGTGTGGGTGTGTGCATGTGAACATCCCTTTTGGTTTTGCCTGATGTGACATTATTTCCTCTCTTTTCTTGGGTGTAGTTAACCTCCTTAGGTTGAAGTTTTACTTCTAGTATTTTCTATAGAGATGGATTTGTGGATAGATATTGTTTAACTTTGATTTGTTATGGAATATCTTGTTTTCTCCATCTATAGTAATTGAAAGTTTTCTTAGTTATAGTGGTCTGGGCTGGCATCTGTAGTTTTCTTAGAGTCTTTAAGACCTCTCTGTTCAGGACCTTCTGGCTTTTTAGAATCTCTATTGGGAAGTTGAATTGACTTTTTTCTTTGCAGTTTTTAATATATATTGTTTGTTCTGCACCTTTAGTGTTTTGATTAATACATGGGGGGAAAGGGGACACTTTCTTTTCTTGTCCAATCTATTTGGTGTTCTGTAAGCTTCTTGTATGTTTATAGGCATCACTTTGTTTAGGTTAGGTCATTTTCTTCTATGTTTTGTTGAAAATATTTTTGGGCCTTTGAGCTGGTACTCTTCTATTCCTATTATTAGATTGGTCTTTTCATAGTATCACAGATAGATGTTTTGTTTCAGGAATTTTTTAGGTTTAACGTTTTCTTTGATGATGTAGCAGTTTCTTCTATTGTGTCCTCTACACCTGAGATTCTCTTCCATCTCTTGTATTTTGTTTGGTGATGCTTGCATCTGTAGTTCTTGTTTGCTTACCTAGCTTTTACATCAGGATTCTTCAGTTTGTGTTTTCTTCATGGCTTATATTCCCATTTTGAGATTTGAAAAGCATTATTCATTGCCTTCACCTGTTTGTATTTTCTTGCATTTCTTTAAGGGGTTATCCATTTTTTTCTTTAAAGGGCTTCTATCATCTTCATGAGATTGGAATAAGGTCGTTTTTTTGTGCTTTAGCTGTGTAGGAATCCAGGCCTTGCTGTAGTAGAATAGCTGGCTCTGGTAGTGCTGTATTGCCCTGTCTGTGTTTGTGTTCTTACACTGGCCTCTAATCATCTGTTTTAGGTGTTACTCTAGGTTTAGATGCTGAGTTTTGAGTTTATTTTGTTGATGCTTTTTGGATGTATTTCTCTTGGTTTCTGTTTCTTCTCTGGTCTTCTGACTTGAGTGAACTGGGGTTCTGTTACAATGAGTTTTCAGGTCCAGTAAGATATCTCTGCTGGTTGTGTGTGTGTGTATGTGTGTGTGTGACTTGTGTGAACTCTGGGTATTAGATGCCAACATTGCCTCTGGCTTCCAAGTATCTGTGTCATGTCTGGGTTCTGGGTGCCTGTTTGGTCTCTCGGTTTCCTAGTATGGTGCGCCCTCTGATAAAGCAGGAGTCTTCTGCCTGAATTAAGGGTTGAATATGAAGCCTGGGCACAGGGTATAGTTGGAGGCTTGTGGCAAGGGCTGGGAACCCTCGAACGAAAGTGTACTGGCTTTTGCTAAGCAGGCCTTTATGAGCCAGAATATGGAGCCAGGGGATCATGTTTTTATCTTTATTTTTCATATTGTTTTATAAGTGGGAAATTTGTGTGCCTGTTGTATATAAGGTGTCCATGTTTGCTTATGGAGGGGTAGAGGCCCAGTTGATGTTAAGTGTCTTCTTCTGTTGAAGTTATTCTTTGGTGATTCCACACAATGCATACAGTGTATCTGATTACATCCACCCACTTCTCTTTCTCTTTCCTAGACCTGCTAATAGATACCGGTTTTACTTTACCTGTCCTGTTTAAGATAATTTTTTAAAGTTCACTGAATCAATTGTAAAGCCTGCATGCACAAGAGTGTGGCGCCATCCCTTAGAATCTTTTTAGTTTTAGGACCTGCTGAATCCTGTGCCTTGAATACTAAGGAAAGCTGCTAGATGACACTCTGCTGGCTCTGTAGAAACATACCTCTGTTCTTCATTCAGGGAGACAGAGAC